>NW_026652278.1:6552341-6656447 GCF_009828535.3 Hylobates moloch | reverse complement strand
CCTCGTGATCCACCCACCTCGGCCACCCAAAGTGCTGGGATTACAGGAGTGCGCCACCACGCCCAGCCCTGTGATCTCCACTTAGGAGCAATTCATGCTTCTCAGCCTACTGTAGGGGAAAATGTTATTATTTATTATTATTATTTTTTTAGATGGAGTTTCACTCTTGTTGCCCAGTCTGGAGTGCAGTGACATGATCTTGGCTCACTGCAACCTCCACCTCCTGGGTTCAAGTGATTCTCCTGTCTCAGCCTCCCGAATAGCTGGGATTATAGGCGTGCACCACCATGGCTGGCTAATTTGTATATTTTTAGTAGAGATGGGGTTTCACTATGTTGGCCAGGCTGGTCTCAAACTCCTGACCTCAGGTGATCTGCCTGTCTTGGCCTCCCAAAGTGCTGGGATTACAGGCGTGAGCCACCGCACCCAGCCTGTTTTTAATGATTAGAGAGATCTACTATGACTGTCAACGGAGCTTCCAACTCCTGCTCTACCTCTCCCCCAAGGGAAGACTTTATCTTGAACAAGCCCACAAAAGATGAGAGAGGAAATGACCCCTGCTTCTGCAATGGGTGCCTTCTCTTCTCACTTTCTCAGTAGGAACTTCAAGCTGGTTAGATTTTCTGTACTCCCAAGCCCTGTGGGAAAACTCTGCAAGAAACGGGCGAGAGCAACCACCAGCATCTTCTTCACTCAGGGTTAAAGTCCTTAAGGCTCAGTCTTTCCTTCTCCCTTCTTCCCCAGCCACTCCCTGGAAATCTTAAACACACTCACCAAGTGGGCCCTCTTCCTCAGCTTCCTCTCAACCACCCCATATTTAAAATGTGTTTTTTGAGCACCAACTCTGAGTAAGGTACAGACCGCAGTCTTGCTTAAAAGCAATTTTTTTTTTCCCTTTTTAGGAAGAAATGGCTGAAAGAAGAGGAAAATATTGGAAAACTCACCCACTAGAGTAGCTATACTAAATAATCTTATCACTGTAACTTACAAACAGCCTGAGGCTAAGGTCCCTTGCTCTACACACCCATGACTCACCACCCGCTGGTACACTCTAAAATCACCTCACCAACCATTTCTGCATGGTTCCGCTCTCTCTAGGGTCTGGGAGATGATGACCATGTCCATTTCACTCCAAAACTGCATAACAAGACAGCCTGAGGTGAGATGGGTGGCTGAGGGTTTTTTGAACCTAGATGAAGAGAAACTGGGAAACTCATTTCCATGTGTGAACAGTTTTGTTCCTGAGTAAGATGTGCTTGAATTTGCATTTTGATGTAATCTCTTCTTAGTTCTAGGGAAATGTGCCAAAGGTCCGTACAAAATCCGTGGAGCAAGGAGACTTTCCTAGAAAGGAGGGGTTTGAGAAAATGTGGCTTTGAAGTGCCACGTAGCACTGCATAGTCACCCCAGACGCTGTTATTTTTGTGGGCAGAGCTGCCAACTCCACGGGGTGTTGGTGACAGGAAGGCATTTCCCTCCTAAGTGATGGCTGAACCTGCCCTTTGCCCATTCTTTCGTGTCTTACAGCGCTCTGAGTATGTTCTTAGAGCAACTGTTGGACCATGAGGATGGGATGTCGAGGTCTAGAGGAAGGATACACAAGGGTCGTTCCTCACCTCACCCCAAGAGGGGAGACTCACCAGGACTCCAGGCTTACCTCCCCCAGCCCAGCCTGGAACACAGGCAGGATTTAAGACCAGGTAACCCAGCTTGGAGAAATGTATGCATTTCCTGTGGCTGGCAGTGGGGCAAAACAGTGGCCCTAAAGAAATCAAACCTGGGTGGACTTCTGACTCGTGTGAGGGGGGAAATGTCTTCCTAGTCCTGGGGTCCAGGACCAGTTTGGCTTGGAAGCGCACAGCTGTGAGACAGAAGCATGCTGGGAGCCCAGCTCGGGTGGGGCTGAGAGAGGACCTGTGCAGGGGTTGTATATGACACTGGATTGCCTATGGGCAATCATAAGCGTCAATCACAGGGGTCAATCATAGGGGTTGCCTATGATCACGGATCACTCGATATTTTTCTGGAAGTCGGAAACTGGTCTTTGTTGTGCTGTGGGACCTAGAAGAGCCCATGGGAAAACCCAGCTCAGGCCTTGTACAAGTTTCCTATTGCTGTTGAAACAAATGACCACAAACTTAGTGACTTCAAAGAATACAAATTTACTCCTACACTTTTGTAGGTCCAAAGTCACTGAAAGCTGTCTCAGAGGGCTGAAATCAAGGCCTGTGTGTCTCCTAGAGGCCTTAGAGGAGAATTTGTTTCTTTGTATTTTCCACCTGCTAGGGGGCTCCTGCATTCCTTGGCTCATGGCTGCCTGACACCGACTCTGCATCCACGGTCACATCTCCTCTGACTCTCACCTTCACGCCTTATGAATATGTTGGGCCCACCTGGATAATCCACAGAAGTCTCCCCAAGACAAGATTCTTAACCACATCTGCAGAGTCCCGTGTAAAATAATTGTTTCAGCTTAACAGTGAATCATTGTTTAGTATAAGGGGACCCAAATATTGCATGGGGCATACTTATACTAAAAATTTGTCATTGTTTATCTGATATTTGAATTTAATCAGACATTCTGTATTTTTATTTGCTAAATCTGGAAACCCTTGAGGAAATCACAGAAATAGTCTAGAAGCATCTGGAAAAGAAGGTACTTTGAGGGAGCTAATGTCCTACAATGAAGCCATTAGACAGTTTTGCTTGTGCAATTTACATTATACAGGATTCATCAGTTTTATAAATTACATTCATAGTTTCCTGAACACTTTATTTCCACATTAATATTTTTCTGATCTTAATTGTATTGTCTTCTGTAACATAGGCTTTTCTACATTTTGAAATTTGCCCAGTTTTACCCAGATACTAAATACGTATTTCAAAAATGAGATTCCAACCAACATATCCAGTTGATTTTTTTTATTTTCATAAAGCAAAATAAAGACACCACCTGTTGCCTTTAATAAACAGATGTGTGGCTCCTACAGACTTCTGAAGGAATCACTTACTGTGGAATTCCTCTTGGTCATCAGGAAGATCAAGACAATATGACCAACCAGCTAGGTTCCTTATCCATCAGAAAATTCCCAGAGATCTTTTACAAAATGCTATGATTCTTCAAAAAGCATTATAGCCTGGGTATTGAAAAGAGTTTCAAGTAAATTGACACAGCAAGGAAGCTTCCCTATGTAGTGGGTAACCAGAAGTGTGAACAAGCCTATGGTGATGATTGACATCATTTTTGAAGAGGTTTGAGCTCTTCCTTGAATTACACAATAACCTGAGCTATCTAGACCAACCCTGTCCAATAGAAGTAACTTTAGCCACACACGTAATTTGAATTTTCTAGTAGCCACATTTTTAAAAAAGTAAAAGGAAACAGGTGAAGCTCATTTTAATGATGTATTCTATTTTGCTCAACATATCTGAAATATTATAACACGTAACCAATATAAGTAATATTAATGAGACATTTTTACATTTTCTTTTTCCCACTAAGTGTTTGAGATCCAGGTTGTATTTCATACTTCCAACGCATTGCCAGTGCTCCGCAGCCACATGCAGCTGGCGGGCTCCATATTGGATAGGGCAGCCCTAGATTACACCAAACACCCAACCAACACAGAACATTTTCTAAACATAGAAGCCCAAGCAAGCCAGGGACTGGTGCTGATGGATGCTACTAGATTACAGAATTTAAAAAATCAGGGAACTTTTTTTTTTTTTTTTTTGAGATGGTGTCTCACTCTGTCGCCAGGCTGGAGTGCAGTGGTGCAATCTCAGCTCACTGCAACCTCCGCCCTCCTGGGTTCAAGCGATTCTCCTGCCTCAGCCTCCCCAGAAAAAATCAGGGAACATTTTAAAATCCAAAACAATTACCCCATTTGTTTCCATTGTCATCCCTTCACACATGAAAGATGAGTGCTCAGATGCACAAAGGCAATTAATTGCAATCAAGCAATTAGGAGAAAACATTATATTAATTTATTCCTTTATACCTACAGGAAGAGAGATGCAATAAATTCAACAGCCCGAGGCTGAGGATGAGAAAAATCATCTTTTTAAAAAAGAACAAGTTTCTAACCTGCCTCAAACATAAAATGGCTCTCAATCCTGTGACGGTGACAAGATATGGTATTTTAAAGCTTCTGGAACAAATTGAAGTTTGGGGTCCCAGGGACCATGAGCCCTAGAGGGGCTCAGGGGGAACTCTTGACCTTCCTGGATGATAGCATCTGGGAAGAAGAGTAACGTGGGACCACTGGGGAGGAAAAAATGGCTTCTGTGCCCCAGATGGCCCATGAGTATGAGCCTGCACTGTCCTCCCAGGAATGAGACCGTCTGACACTCTCAGACACTTGGGAAACTTGAGGCCATGGCTAGGAGGGTGAGTGGATGACATATAAGGTATTCCGGAGCTCAGTGAAACTCCTTTATCACAGAAAACCAGTTGTTCCAGTCAGACTCGTGCCTGGAATTTTTACCGTAGCCTCTCTGTTAATGGCATCCACCAGCGAGGAGGCTGGTGCCCGGTTTAAGTAAGCACTTAGCTTTGCTCCCATGTGGCAGTACCTGTATATAAGAATTCACTGCAGTGTCAAACAAATGCTCCCAAGTCTACAGTTCACGTATTCCATTTTTGAGGTTAATAAAATATGCCTTCGAAGTTGGAATTGTTTCTTTGGAGACAATACCTTGAGACATGAGGGTTTTCACCATGTACAAGATCACTTGAGCAGACTTAGAATCATAGCTATTAGAGCATTCCTACAACAGCAACAGGAACAGAACTCCCATGGTACTTATTTGAGGGAATCTCCACGTTCTATAGAAGAGAGGCTGGTCTAACTTCTCAGATGTCCTTAGATGCCATGACTTGTGTTCCTGGTCTGAGTGCCTCTTGCCAATATATGTGACAATTTGGACTCATTTCCATGTTTCTTACCAAAAAAGTTAACATTAACTGAGCTGCCAACAACATTCTGAATATTTAGGTCTTCAGAGCACCAATTTGTGTGGGCAGGGGCACAGATAATTAGCATTACAGCTGCTGGCTAACATCCTGCTCTGTAAGATCTAAAGGTGTCATCTGCCTAGTGATAACAGCTGCATTATATTTAAATAATAACATGGAAAATAGAAGCTTCTCACCCAGAAGGCTCTTCACCATGAGATGCCATCTCCAGGTCCCCTCCTGTCCCAGGAAAAGAGGCCGGTATCAAATCACTGAGCCTAACAATTTAGAACACACAGCTTTCTTTTGGAAGATTTCTGTTGAGGGTGATTTTTGAAAGAGGAAGTAGAGAAATAGGATTCACTGACTCCAAGCCTCTTCTTGTAGCAATATGGCCTCCAAAGTTCATGGAGTAATCTTCTCTTTGCAGTTGCTTTTGGGGCATAGAAAGAGTTGCAGCCTTTCCTGGCTTTACACCATCCTAATCTTAGGGAGACTTCTGACTCTGGGTGGAGCTGGTTGTACACTGACTCATGAGCCTTGATTTTGGGAATGAAAGCCACTTACATTGGTGCTTTTAGCAACTTCCCAGAGACTCAAACTGCTATAGTCTAAGGGGAAATAAATGCCTTAGCCTGCTGCCATGGCTGCTACCGTGCACCAGAAAAACCTAGTGAGCAGGACATGGAGCTGCTACTTTTCCCAGGGAACCACCCAGCTTTTTAAGGTATCTAATACAAAGTCAGAGAATGAGCTAAGTCAGAGCTACCCCAGGTGTGACCCAGGGACCCACAGCTTCAAGATTACCCGAGAGGATGTTAGAAATGGGAAATCTCAGGTTCCAAGCCAGACCTGCAGAGTTCATCTTAACAACTCTCCAAGTGACTCTAATGCTCACTAAAGTTTAAGAAGCATTGAAGCACTGGGCTAAGTTACAAATTTATGGCTTCTCTTCCATAAAACATTAAGCCCTAACATAATCAGCTTCCTGGAAAAGAAAAAAAAAAGGTAAAACAAACATTCTTTATTTGTATGTATTCATTCAAGATTTGGTTGGGGCCAGGCGAGGTGGCTCACACCTATAATCCTAGCATTTTCAGAGGCCAAGGCAGGCAAATCACCTGAGGTCAGGAGTTCGAGACCAGTCTGGCCAACATGGTGAAACCCCATCTCTACTAAAAATACAAAAATTACCCAGGTGTGGTGGCGGCCATCTGTAATCCCAGCTACTTGGGAGGCTGACACACAAGAATTGCTTGAACCCAGGAGGCGGAGGTTGCAGTGAGCTAAGATCACACCTCTGCACTTTAGCCTGGGTGACAGAGGAAATTCTGTCTCAAAAAAAAAAAAAAGACTTGGTTGGCAACCACTATATGTCAGGCTATGCCAGACCTGGAGATGCCGTGAGAGCCCACCCTGCTCATGCCCAGTGATGGCTGTACAACATTGTGAATGCACTTTATGCCATTGAATTATACAGTTAAAAATTGTTAAAACTGGGGTGGGGGGGGGATGGAGGGGGAATTATATGGCAAGCCAAAAGGGAAAAAAAACCCCACAGTCTAAACAGAAAAAGAAAGAGTCAGAACCTGACTCAGGTATAACCCTAATGTTTGAATTATCAGGCAAGCAATGTAAAATAACTATAAGTATTTTCTTAAGAACTCTAATGGAAAAAGTAGACAACATGCAAGAACTGATGGTAAATGTAAGCAGAGGGATAGACATTCTAAGAAAAATCAAAAGGAAATGCAAGAAATTTTTTAAATGCCGTTAGAAAAATGAATTTTTTTTTTTTTTTTTTTTTGAGACAGCCTCATTTTCTTTTTTTGAGACACAGTCTCGCTCTGTCACCCAGGTTGAAGTGCAGTGGTGATATCTCAGCTCGCTACAGCTTCCATCTCCTGGGTTCAAGTGATTCTCATGCCTCAGTCTCTGGAGTGGCTGGAATTACAGGCACATACCACCACACCCAGCTAATTTTTGTATCTTTAGTAGAGATATGTTTCACTGTGTTGGCAAGGCTGGTCTCCAACTCCTGGTAATCCACCCACCTCAGCATCCCAAAGTGCTGGGATTATAGGTGTGAGCCACCACACCTGGCAGAAGAATATTTCTGATGGGCCCATCAGAAGACCAGACATGGTCAAGGAAAGAATCAGTAAGCTTGAAAATAGGTCAATAGAGATTTCCAAACTGAAATGCAGAGAATGAACAAAACGAAACAAAACAGAACATCCAAGAACAATGGGATAATCTGGAAAGGTGTAACAAAGACACAATTAGAATAAATGGAAGAAAGAGAAAATGGAATGGAAGAAATATGTGAAGTAATAATGGCCAAGAACTTTCCAAAATTAATGACAGACACCTAATTGCAGATTCAAAATCTCAGAGATCATCAAGCAGAATAAATAACAAAAAACTATACCTAGGCATATCATATTCAAACTACAGAAAACCAAAGACAAAGAGAAAATCTAGAAATAAGCCTGAGGGAGAAAAAAAAAAAAAAAAAAAAACACTTTACCTACAGAGGAACAAGGATAAGAATTACAGCAGATATACATCAGAGACCACAAAAGCAAGAGAGAATAGAATGAAAAATTTTCTGTTGAATGGGTAAAATAAATCCACCAATCTAGACTTCAATATTCAGAGAAATTATCCTTCAAAAGTGAAAAAAAAAGATTTTTCCTATAAATGTAAACTGAGAAAATTCATCACCAGCAGATCTGTCCTGCAAGAAATATTAACAGATTTTTTTTTCAGGCAGAAGAAAAATGATATAGGTCAAAAACTTGAATCTACACACGAAAAAAGGAAGAGCATTGGAGAAGAAATAAATGCAAGTAAAATAAAATCTTTTTCTTATTTCTAATTGATATAAGTAATAACTATATTTTGAAGTAATATTAAGAATGTATTAGGTGATTATAGCAAATGAATAAGTGAAATGAATGATAGCAATGTCTCAGTATGGTAGGGAGAAATTAGGAATTCACTTTTATAAGATACCCTTACCACACATAAAGCAGAGTAATTTTATTTGAAGGTAGACCTGGATGAAATTGTAAACTCTTAGATCAATCACTAATTTTTTTAAAGATGTGTAATGATATCCTAAGAGATTAGATAAAATGGAACCATATAAAATCTTCAAGTAAAATCAGAAAAGGCAGAAAAGAAACCCCTGGCAATGAACAGAAAATAGTTACAAACAAGACTGACATTAATATTAACTCAAATATAGCAATAATCATAAAGATGAATTGTTTAAATATTATAATTAAAAGACAGATTGTCAGAGGACAAAAAGACAAGTATATATTATCTATATGAAATTGACTTTAAATATAAAGTTTAATGTAAAAGTATAGAGAAATATAGACCATGCTAACACTATTCTAGAGAAAGCAAGAGTTTCCATTCCCTGCAAGCCACTGAATAGTAAAGTAATGAAAAATTTAAAAAATAAAAAAGAAAGTTGGAGTAGCTATATAAACTTCTAACAAAGAAGATTTTAGAACAAGGAAAGCTTTTAGTGATACTACATAATGATAAAGGGGTCAATTATCTAAGAAGACAGAACACTCCTTAATGTGTTTGCACTTGACAACCAAGCATCAAAATACATAAGGCAAAAATGGATATAAATGAATAGAGAAATATAACAAATCCATTACTATAGTTGGAGAGTTCAATACCTTCCTCTCAGTAATTGATATATCAAACAGATAGAAAATCAATAAGGATATAGTAAACCTAAACAATACTACCAATCAACTTGAATTATCAGTTGATTTAATTGCCATTTATAGAATACTCCATCAAACAACAGCAGAATACACATCCTTCTCAAACTCACAGGGAGTATTCACCAAGATAGATACATCATGGGTCACAAAACACACTTTAACAAATTTCAAAGAACAGAAATAATATAAAGTGTATTCTCAGACCACAAAACTATTAATCCAGAAATTAGTAATAGAAAGATAGTTGGAAACCCTTAAATACTTGGAATTTAAGCAACACACTTCTAAATAATGCATAGGTACAAGAGGATGTCAAGAGAAATTTAAAAATATTTTGAACTAAATGAAACTGAGACTACAACTTGTCAAAATTTGTGGAATGCAGTAAAAGCAGTGCTTAGAGGAAAATATATGGCATTCAATGAATGTATTAGAAAAGAATAAAGCTATAATATCAATAATCTAACCTTCCATCTTGGCAAACTAGAGAAGGAAGTACAATTTAAATCTAAAGAAAAGAAAAATGAGTAATAAAAATTGGAGCAGAAATCAATAAAGTCAAAAATAGGAAAAATAATAGAGAAAAATCTACGAAGCCAAAAGCTGGGTCTTTGGCAACAGCAATAAATTTGATAAACCTCTAGCCAAGCTAACCAAGAAAAACAAAAGAAGACACAAATTACCAGTGTCATAAATTTAAAAAATATCGTCACTACTGGTCTCATGGATATTAAAAAAGATAACAAAAGGAGACTACAAACAACTATTTCTATGCCCACAAACTTGATAATTTAGATGAAATGAACTCATTCCTTAAAAGGTACAGACTACAAAAATTCACACAGAGATATAGGTAGCCTGAATAGCCCTATATCTTTCAAAGAAATTTAATCAATAACGAATAAGCCTCCACAAAAAAGCACCAATTCAGATAGCTTCATTGGTGAATTTTACCAAATATGTAAGGAAGAAATAATGCCAATTCTCCACAATATCTTCCAGAAAATAAAAGCAACAAGATCAATCCTAATCATTCTATGAGGCCAGTATTACCATAATAACAAAATCATATAATAAAAACATTACAAGAAAGGAAAATTACAGACCAATATTTCTCATGAACATAGACTCAAAAATTCTCAAAAAGTATTAGCAAATCAAATCAACAACATATAAAAGAATTCTGTTTCACAACCAAGTGGAGTTTATTCCAGGCATGCAAGGCTGGTTCAATATTTGAAAATCAATGTACTCCACCACATCAACAGACTAAAGAAGAAAAATTATATGATCATATTGATTGACACAGGAAAAGCATTTGACAAAATCTGATACCCATTCATGATATTAAAAAAAATAACTCAGCAAATCAAATCAAGAACTCAATCCCTTTTATAACAGCTGCAAAAAATAAAATACTTAGGAATATACTTAACCAAGGAGGTGAAAGATTTCTACAAGGAGAACTACAAAACTCTGCTGAAAGAAATCATAGATAACACAAACAAATAGAAACACATCCCAAGCTCATGGATGAGAAGAATCAGTATTGTGAAAGTGACCATACTGCCCAAAGCAATCTACAGATTCTATGCAATTCCCATCAAAATACCATCATCATGTTTCACAGAACTAAAAACCAATCCCCAAATTCATATGAAACCAAAAAAGAGCCTGCATAGCCAAAGCAATACTAAGCAAAAAAGAATAAATCTGGGGTCATCACATTACCTGACTTCAAATTATACTACAAGACAAAACATCATGGTGCTGGATAGAAATAGGCACACAGACCAATGGAACAGAATAGAGAACCCAGAAATAAAGCCAAAAACTTACAGCCAACTGATCTTCAACGAAGCATACACACACAAAAATTGAGGAAAGGATACCGTATTCAATAAATGCTGCTGGGAAAACTAGCAAGCCACATGTAGAAGAATGGATTCCCATCGCTCACCTTATACAAAAATCAACTCCAGATGGATCAAAGACTTAAATCTAAGACCTGAAACCATAAAAATTCTAGAAGATAATATCAGAAAAATTCTGGACATGGGCTTGGGCAAAGAATTCATGACTAAGACCCCAAGAGCAAATACAACAAAAGCAAAAATAAATAATGGGATCTAATTAAACGAAAAAGCTTCTGAACAGCAAAAGAAATAATCAGCAGAGTAAACAGACAACTCATAGAGTGAGA
The DNA here is from genome assembly GCF_009828535.3 of Hylobates moloch. Taxonomy (NCBI): domain Eukaryota; kingdom Metazoa; phylum Chordata; class Mammalia; order Primates; family Hylobatidae; genus Hylobates; species Hylobates moloch. The sequence goes on along the minus strand of NW_026652278.1, from coordinate 6,645,529 downwards.
GAAAATATTCACAAACTATGCATCCAACAAAGGACTAGTATCCAGAATCTACAAGGAACTGGAACAAATCAGCAAGAAAAAAAAAACAAATAATCCCATCAAAAAGTGGGCAAAGGACATGAATAGACATTTCTCAAAAGAAGACATATAAACAGCCAACAAACATATGAAAAAATGCTCAACATCATTAATCACAAGGTAAATGCAAATTAAAACCATAACAAGATACCACCTTACTCCTGCAAGAATGGCCATAATGAAAAAGTCAAAAAACCATAGATGTTGGCATGGATGTGGTAAAAAGGGGATACTTTTACGCATCTGGTGGAAATGTAAATTAGAACAACCGCTATAGAAAACAGTATGGAGATTCCTTAAAGAACTAAAAGTAGGACTGTCATTTGATCCAGCAATCCCACTACTGGGTATCTACCGAAAGGAAAAGAAGTCGATATATGAAAAAGACACATGTGCATGCCTATTTAGAGCAGCACAATTTGCAGTTGCAAAGATATGGAACCAACCTAAGTGCCCATCAACCAATAAGTGGATAAAGAATTTGTGATATGTATACACCATGGAATACTACTCAGCCATTAAAAGGAATGAAATAATGTCTTTTGCAGCAACTTGGATGCCACTAGAGGCCATTATTCTAAGTGAAGTAACTCAGGAATGGAAAACCAAATATCATATGTCCTGTCTCATAAGTGAGAGCCAAGCTATGAGGATGCAAATGTATAAGGATAATATAATAGACTTTGAGGACTCAGTGGGTAGGGGAAAGGCTGGAGGGGAGTAAGGGATAAAAGACTACATATTGGGTATAGTGTACACTGTTCTGGTGACAAGTGCACTAAAACCTCAGAAATCACCACTAAAGAACTTATCCATGTAACCAAAAGCCACCTATTCTCCAAAAACTATTGAAATTTAAAAAAAAAAAAAAACCTCTCAGCAAACTAGGAATAGCAGAGAACTTCTTCAATTTGATAAAGTACATCTACAAAAATCTACAGCTAATATCATACCTAATAGTGAGAAACTGAACATTTTCCCCCTAAAACCAGGAACAGCTTAATATACAGATGGTTACATATAGCAACATTTATAAATGTGTACATACATGGGTACATATTAATATACATATAAATATGCACATATAAATGTATATATGTACATGTATAAATGTGTACATACATGTGTACATATTTATAAATATTTCCATATGTAACCATCAGTATATATACATCTGCTGCTCTGTCAGCTGAGAGGGTGTAAGAGATGACACACCAGTAGCAAGAAGCACAACTAACATTCAAATTTTGGTTTCTAATACCATTTTCCAGCGAAATAAAACAGGGCTCTTTAAGACATAGTTGATTTTAGGGCTGGGTCAAGAAATACACAAGATGAGCCTGGAGGAACCTGTAGCACAAAAAAAACTAAAAAAAAAAAAAATGAAGAATGCAGGTGTGTCAAAGAGACACAGGAGCGAACTGAAAGAGCACCCAGTGGCCAGCACTGCAAAAATGTGAACAAAATAAATAAAGTAGCATTGGATTATAACCCAAAGTATAAAATGAATATGTAGCATTCATATCAATGTAAAAAGAAATGACTGAATATATAAATAGGAAAGAATAGACAAAGCTTCCATTCAAAAGAATTCTAAATAACTTATGTGGATGCTCTGCCCTTAAGGGGAGAGGCATAACTCCTCACTCCTTAAGTGTGGGCTGCATATGGTGACTTTCTGCTAAAGAGCACAGTAGGGAAAGGGAGAGAAGTGGAAAACCTGACAAACGTGACCTCAGCCAGGTGATCAAGATCAATATCAACAGTGACAAGTCATGTTGATAGTATGTACACTTGATATGAGAATCTTACAATCTTGATAAAGAGGGGAACTAAGTTCCTGTACCATCCTTGCAATGATTCTGTAAATCTGAACTATTCTTTAAAAAATTTAGTTTAAAAAATAATCAAAGGGACAGGAAAACCCAAGGTCAAAGTTCAAAGAACTCACACAACTCTGAAATCCAGCCAACTCATTTGCAAAGAAATAAAGTCTATCAAGTTAATTGAGAGTGACAAAGAGTTTTAGCATCACGCCCACCATAGTGCTTATTCTGAACTTGATTCTAAGCTAGATGGGCTTAAGTATATCAAATTATAGGCAAGGTGCTGATACATACCATGCTATTTAAGAATCAGGTGGAGTGGAGATAATATCTTAATAGAATGAGGAACTTGTTTTTTAAAATGCTAAATCGGAAAATGAAAGTCCCAATATGTATGCTGGCCAGATTCAAACAGTGATGGGAAAATAGAATCCCAAACATTTTGCTGCTAATTTGTGGCATTCTTGTAACTAAATTGAGCAGTTTGAGGAACACCAGGGAAGAAAGATAAATAATAAAAATGGACCTAAGGAGATTATAAACTGAGCCAGGCACTAATTAGCCCCCTCACCCCTAACACTTGACATTGCCCCGTCGCCCCTCCCCACAGACTTACACCACAGCGCCTGCCTCCCTGACAGCCGCTCTCTGCTCCAGAGAGAAGGGTCGTGGCAAGGCCTAAGAGCTCCACCACTCAGGGAACATTCCAGCACACGGCAGGGCACTGCCAGCATGTGGTACCAACCAGAGGCCAGTTCAACTCTTCTTTCTTGGACACCATTCCTTGCTCAAGGGGGTCTTGGGAATAGCCCTCTTGCTAGGAGAGCATTCACGTTAGGTGGGAAGTTTCTTTTTCACTCCAGAAACATTAATTAAGCATCTATTATGTGCCAGGCACTAGTCTGACACTGGTGCTATCAAGAAAATAATCTAGGGCATCTACTTTAAGAAAACCATCCAGTGGAGGACGCCATCATGTCAATACACTGTACAAGAGAGGTGCTTCCAAGAGCAGAGGGCCTTGAGCTCTGCATGGGGAGCAGGGTTGGCTCCATCAAGCCAAGAACACCTCAGATCCATGCACACATGGATGTATAATCCACAACTAAAGCCCGATGAAGGATAATGAAAAATAGGAAGCAATGGTACAGGGTGGAAGTAATTGGGTCCAGACACTAAGAGAAAAAGGAAGGAAAAGGAGAAATAAGTGATCATGTGAGCTGGAAGGTGAGTGAGAAGGCTTCCCTTGAGCTGTGACAGGCACCTGGGATGTAAGTAATCATGGATAAAAGGCACAGATGGTATTCCATGTGGGCAACATGGGGAGCAGGGCCTGAATTAGCACTGCCTGAGGGCATGAGGGAGGGGAGGAAGAGGACAGAAGATCAGTGCAGGCTTGAGCATCATGGAGAGCACCGTTCAGCTCAGAGGGGCCTCGGGAGAGCTGGAAGAGGCCAGGGCTGGGACTCAAGTCTTCACTGGCATCCACCCCAGACAGACTCAGAACCCTCACCAGGTGCACAGGTGGGCTCGGCCCCTGAACAGCCTCTCAGTACTGCATGGGGAGCCAAGATGGGCCCAAACTTCCAGGTCACTCCAAGGAAAGCAAAAATGACCCACTCCCAGCCACAGGGGCCAACTTTGCAAAAGCTCCTAACCAAAGGTCAGAACAAAATAATGCCAGGTGAGATCCTCACTTTAGAGGTGATTTTTCAGAGTCATAGGGTCCCTTTGTGGGAGGGGGCTTCAAAGTCATCGGATTGGTCACCTATTCTTGCAGAAGGTGGAAATGTTAATGACAAAGGCATGCAATGTGACAAACAGAAAGAGAAGGAAATGGCCAGTCTCCGCTCCAACCCTGCTCTCTGGCATGTCACCTACCCGGTGACAGGTATTTTAAGGGGTGCTGGAATATAACAGGGGATAAAACAGACAAAAATTTCTGCCCTCCTAGAGCTTATATTTTCACGACATCTATAAATTGCAGATACCACTAGTGCCTCATTTATAGAATTGTCATAAAGTTAAAGTAAGTCGTGTACCGCCACAATGATTGCTTGATGGTGAAAGAAAAATACCCTCAAGGCTGACGTATAATCTCTGTAACTGGGACCCAACAAACAGGGGAGCTGGTGATTGGATCCCACTGGGCTTTGCTTCACTGCTGGAGCACCTTACGCCTGTGACCCCACTGGCTGCACTCCCACCCCACCAGCCGTTACCTTCCCGGATTCCTCTCCAAATGTATTCCTGGGCACCCTAGGAGCCCCGTAATCCCTTTCTCAGCCAGCTTGCATCAAAAAGAAACCTTTTTTTTTTTTTTTTTGAGACTGAATCTCCCTCTGTCGCCCAGGCAGGAGTGCAATGATGCAGTCTCAGCTCACTGCAACCTTTGCCTCCCAGGTTCAAGCGTTTCTCCTGCCTCAGCCTCCCGAGTAGCTGGGACAACAGGCACCCACCACCACACCTGGCTAATTTTTGTATTTTTTGTAGAGACGGGGTTTCACCGTGTTAGCTAGGATGGTCTCGATCTCCTGACCTCGTGATCCACCCACCTCAGCCTCCCAAAGTGCTGTGATTACAGGCATGAGCCACCAAGCCCGGCTGAAAACATTCTTTAGCAACCAAAAAGAAAAAAATTTGGTGTTTTGCCCATAACTTGTCATTTTTTTTAAGTAGCCTTCCTTTATAGACGCTTCCATTTACACCCTGTAGGTTTTAAACAAAGATAATTAAATGGCTCTTTCAAGGCAAAGACCAACTGGTGTGATAGAAAATTATAGTTAAGCACAAGCTTCTAATTGAAATATGCAACTTACCAGACCAAGTACCTTTTGCCAATGGCAATAGCTGCTGAGTCCATTTTCGCCATCAGATATGGGAACTAAATAGCTGAAAGACCTTGAACAAGCCCAAAAGGTGATCTCATCCAAAGACACTTGCAGGACTTTCTCTGCATCCTCACTTTCAAGCATTGGGTGCCTCAAAGCAATGCAGCTTCAAAGTCTTAAGCTTCTTGTCTGGGCAAATCGCCAACCCAAAGGCCCAGCTAGGAGTTAGTTTGTAAAGGTGAGCTCCCGCTGGCGGTCACAGGACTCTTCAGCTATGCTTTCCTGCTTTGTTCTGGAGAGAATGCCAGGCCTGGGACCGACAGTTCCAAGAGAAGGGCTCCTGGGAGTTGAGGCCCAGCCAAAAGAAGCCGTGTGTGCAGGTGAGCATGACGAGGACAAGCACAAGGCCACTGCACCCATGCTCCGTCCCTTGTCTTGTTCCTCATTTGCTAAATTCTCCAGCTCAGCTGGGACTAACAACCCAACCTTCCCCACTGATCACACTCTGCTGTATTTTCCCAAATGCTCACACCTGTTCCTGCTGGCAATGATGAACTTCACCTGAGCCCTGTGTCCCAGAAAAGAAATCCTGCCCCCATCGATGCTTTTGCATTAAGGGAGGTGGCTCGCTGCAAAGAACCACCCTTCCCCATAAGATTTAAATAAGACTAATAGGCAACCCCTTGTTTATCTGTGACAAAGCCAGACACAGACCCTCACAGACACGGAGAATCCTGATTCTCTGTCTCATAAATGATCACCTAAACTCTTCCTCCCCACTGACCAACCTGGACAAAAATGCCCACGGACTTGACTTGACCAGGTGTTCCTCAGGCTTCTCTCCCCAGGCCCCAACACTCTGGTTTACCCTTGAGCATTGGAGCAACAAACAACCCCTTCTTAACAGCCCCTCATGAGAATCAGCTGACCTCATGGAAAAATATTCCTTGATGCGCTGTCAGTCATCGAGGCGCTGGATCCACTGTCATCCACACACCCAGTTCTTTCTAGCCTTGTTTACTCCTCCCTATAAAAGAAAACCATTTTTCTGCTTGACCTTAGACAGCTTGCAGAGCTCATGGTTGGAGTATCCTCTTTATTACAATAACTCCCACCCCTCCATTGCAGTACTCCCTTCTCCTATTACAATAGCCCCCTCCCTCTCTTGCAACAGTCCTTTTCTTAGTCCATTCAGACTGCAATAATAAAAGACGGTAAACTGGGTGGCTTATAAGAGAAACGCATTTCCCACAGTTCCAGAGGCTGGAAAGTCCTATGTCAAGGTACCAGCAAGTCTGCTTTCTGGTGAGGGCCCATTTCCTGGTTCAGAGCTACTAGTGCCTTCTCACTGAGCCCTCATTTGGCAGAAGAGATGAGGGAGCTCTCTGTGGCCTATTTCATAAGGATGCTAATCCCATTCATGAGGGCTTTGCCCCCATGACCTAATCACTCCCCAAAGACCCCACTTGCTGATACCATCACCTTGGAGGTGAGGATTTCAACATAGGAATCTGGCAGGAGACAGAAGTGTTCAGACTATAGCTGTCCTTCTTCTTAGTCCAATCATCCTAAAGAAGGTCTCATTACAGTTGGGTCTCTTCTGACCTAAATCCAGATGCTAATCTGGATTTCTACCTGCCACGCCAATTCCCATCTTCCACACGCCCATTCCGTCAGCCTCCCTTGTCCTTGATGACCTGGAAAGATCTGATGTACCTTCCATGACTCAGCTCACCTACTCCTTAGAGCCATCCCTGAGTACCCCTCCTCCCCAACTCAGCCCAGTGGAGGTTGGATGGTTAATACCCAGGTTGGGAGTCTGGCCGACCATGGTACCAACTATTGCATTTTTGTAAGGGCACACAGCCTCAAGCAGGTCTGTTCACCCCTCAGAGCTGAGCTTCCTCCTTTACAAAATGCTGTTAAAGATGCTTTCCTACCAGGAGGAGTAAATGGCCATGAAACCCAAAGCCAGCAGACACCTTGGGGCTTCCCAGTGCCTCCTGGCTAGTGGTTTCCACATGGTCGGATCCTGACAATAATGATAGTCTATTTTATCGATCTGTTATGCACTTGCCTGAGTTAAGGCTGCATGAACTCATTAAAATATCCATTTTAGGCCGGGCACAGTGGCTCACACCTGTAATCCCAGCACTTTGGGAGGCCGAGGGGGGTGGATCACCTGAGGTCAGGAGTTCGAGATAAGTCTGACCAACATAGTGAAACCCCGTCTCTATTAAAAATGTAAATATTAGCTGGGCGTGGTGACGGGCGCCTGTAATTCCAGCTACTCAGGACGCTGAGGCATGGGAATCGCTTGAACCCGGGAGGCGGAGGTTGCAGTGAGCTGAGATGGCGCAACTGCACTCCAGCCTGGACAACAGAGCGAGACTCTGTCTCACAAAATAAAATATCCATTTTAAAAACTATTGTTGGTTGGTGCCGTAACTCATTGTGGTAGCACTATTAACTGCTCCTTCATAAATGCACTGTGTATACAAACAAAGTCTTTCCCAGCATGAGATCTATGGGGAGGAAAAATTCTGGAAGATGTTCCAAGACGGACAAAGGTGACTCCTCATCTTATGCTGAAGCCAGAGAAGTTGAGGGGCTTGCCAAGTTCACATCACAATAACCAGGGTCACAGATATGCCTCTAAGGTAAGTTTTACTTGGCTAGCACTGTTTTTGCTTGTTTGCTTATAAAATATGGTTTTTCAAATTTTATTTGTATCCATTTAAGGGGTAGTAGTAAAGTCTGAGCTTTTAGTGTAACCATCACCCAAACAGTGTACTTTATACCCATTAAGTAATTTCTCATCTCTCACCACCTCCACCCTTCTGAGTCTCCAGTGTCTATTACTCCACAGTCTATGTCCGTGTGTACATACCCCTTAGCTCCCATTTATAAGTGAGAATATGTGGTATTTAATTTTATGTTTCTGAGTTGTTTTGCTTAAGATAATAGCCTCCAGTTCTATCCATGTTGCTGCAAAATACATGATTTTATTATTTTTATGGCTGAGTAGTATTCCATTGTGTACCACACTTTATCTAATTATCCACTGGCGTACACTTAGGTTGATTTCTTATCTTTACTATTGTGAATAGTGCTGCAATAAACACATGGATACAGGTATCTTTTTGACACAACGATTTCTTTTCCTTTGGGTAGATACCCACTAGTGAGATTGCTGGATCAAATGGTAGTTCTGTTTTTAGTTCTTTGAGAAACCTCCATACTGTTTTCCATAGAGGTCGTGCTAATTTACATTCCCACCAACATCTCTGCGTCCTCCCCAACATCTGAAATTTTTTTATTTTTGAATAATAACCACTCTGACTATTAGAAGATGGTATCTCATTGTGGTTTTAACTTGCAGTTCTCTGATGATTGATGTTAAGCATTTTTTCATATATTTGTTGGTCATTTGTGTATCTTCTTTTGAAAAATGTCTATTCATGTCCTTTGCCCACTTTTTAATTGGGTTTGTTTTGTTGTACTTGTTGAGTTGCTTGAGCTCCCTGTAAATTCTGGATATTAGTCCCCTGTCAGTTTCATAGTCTGCCAATATTTTCTCCCATTCTGCAGGTTGCCTGTTCACTTGGTTATTTCTTTTGCTGTACAGAAGCTTTTTAGTTTAATTAAGTCTGATTTGTCTATTTTTGGTTTTGTTGCTTGTGTTTTTGAGTTTTTAATCATGAATTATTTGCCTAGACCAATATCCAGCAGAGTTTTCCTTAGGTTTCCTTCTAGTATTTTTACAGTTTCAGGTCTTATATTTAAGTCTTTAATCCATCTTGCATTGATTTTTGTATACTTTGAGAGACAGGGGTCCAGTTTTAGTCCTCTGAATATGGCTATCCAATTTTCCTAGCACCGTATGTTAAAAAGGGTGTCTTTTCCATAGGGTTTTTGTCACCTTTGTCAAAGACTGGTTGGCTGAAGACACATGGCTTTGTTTCTATTTGTTTCTGTTGTTCTTTATTCTGGTCCCTTGGCCCATGTGTCTATTTTAATGCCAGTACCATGCTGTTTAGGTTACTGTAGCCTTGTAGTGTAATTTAAGTTAGGTAACGTGATGTCTCCGGCTTTGTCCTTTTTGTGTGGCATTGCTTTGGCTGTTTGTGTTTTCTTATAAAACTGAATTTGAGCAATCTCAATTCTGGTGGGGTAATCATTCAAATGTATGTCCTCTATTGTTCCACAGGCCCAACATCCACTGACTTACCCCCACACCAGATCCCCATGGTTGGCATCTGCAGGTATCCTGTGTACATTTTAGCTTATGACTTCAAATCAGGTCTCCTGCCTCTTCAATCAGTGGCTTTGCTGTGAGACATGATGTCCCTGGCCGGCTGGGAACACCTTCACCTGTTACTCAGAAGAGCTCTGCACCAAGTCTACATTGCAGGCCAAAAGAATCTATCAGGTGCTCAAGAAACTCATTCAGAAGTCCAACATGCAAAAATTCATTTAACTTCAAAAGCATGATTTTCCTTTCTGACATAGCCTTTCTACTTTTAGAAACGTATCTTAAGGGAATATGGTCCAAAGAAATTATGTATAATGATGTTCGTCAGAATGAATCAAATACCCAAAAAATGGAAACAATTTAAATGTCTAGCAATGTGGCACTAAGTACATAATTTATAGCCAATCAGAAACTATATTGCCATTAAAAATCATATATATGCTATAATCAGATACATGTTTAATAACATATTAATAGCACATATTTAAGTGGGAAAAAAATTGCAGCAGATCCAGTTTGCTTAGATTCCTGATTCCCCCACCTCAGGGGCCTTGGCTACTTGCTCAATGGGAGTCCCAGCTGCTGCCACCATGACCTAGTTTCCTGCTGCCTCAGCCTCCCCAGACAAAGGCTGGGCTCAGGCCCCACTGCTCCATCAATAAACCCATATAGGCCATGGCACTGCCCACCACTCCCAGGCCCAGATGAAGCCCTGGGCCACGGGGTGGGAGCTGGTTTTACCAATGGCTCCCTGTAGAGGGTGGCAGCAAAGCACAGAAATGCCAGGAAGCCGATATACCATAGGGCAAAATTTGACCAATAAGAGGCAAGAGATCAGAAAGAGCCTTGGATAAGAATCCCTCCCTCCCAGTCCCAACCAACTGTCAAAAGACAGCCAGCTGAGTGTTCCTGCAAAGTTCTTGAAAGCTCAATTAGGTACCACACCATATTTGGTTTTTGTTTTTTCCTGCCTCCTTCCCTTTCCCCTCACTGTTGTTGCCCTGGGATTGCACTTCCCAGTAAAGCCTTAGCAAATAAGCTGGGTGTCTGGACTAAAAGAAAAATCCAATAAATATTATACATGTATACATATACACACACGTGTATGCGGGAGAGAGAGAGCATTGGGGTCATGGATGATTTTTACTTTCATTTTACATTTTAAATTTTAATAAATTTTAATATTACATTTATAATATTTAAACTTTATCCTATGAGTGTCATCCACTGCAAATTTTAACCACCCCTACAGAGGTAGCCAACTGAGAGCTGGAGAGAACACAGTCTTCAAAATTGCCCTCACTTCTCACACCAAGTGCAAGTTTGAGGAGATTCCCAAAACCACCCTCAGGTTTGAGAATTCTCTAGAAGAACTCATAGAACTCACTGAAAACTGTTACATTCATGGTTATCATTTATTACAGATAAAGGATGCAAAGTAAAATCAGCCAAAGAAAGAGGATCCTGAGCAGAGTGAAGGAAAAGTCCCTTCAAGTGTGGAATTTCTGTTGTCCTCGCCCTGTGGACTTGCAGACATGCACACTGTGTGATGATGATATGCACAAAGTATTGCCAGTTAGGGATGCTCACTCATGTCTCAGTGTCCAGAGTTCTTACTGGGGCTCCATCATGTAGGCATGAGTGGTTGTCCATTTAGCCGTGATCTCAGTCTCTAGCTCCTGGAGATCGACTGATAATATGTGGCTCAAAGCTCCCAGCCTACATCACATTGTACTCTCTGGCTCAGCCTGAGGCTCCCAGGTAAACAAAGACACTTCCAGTAGGCATGGCATTCCAAGGGCTTAGAGATGACCTCCTGGAAGCTGAGGCCAGGCCTATTTTGGGGCAATGTTAAATTCTATACTACACAACCCCTTTAAAATTCCTCACTAGTCCTCCACTGTCTTCACATCAAAGGCAAATCTTTGCAGACCTCTCTATGATCTGGCCATCTCTTTGGTAGTGTGCCTCCTTCCCTCAGCCCACACGTGCCCCTCTCTTTCCATCATGGGCAGTTGTATGCTCATGCTGTCTCTTGTTTCCAAGCCCTTGCACAGTCTATTTTTCCTTTGCCTGGAAACCTGGCTAATCCCAACTCAGGCTTTGACCCTCTAAGGGTCTGCATCCTAAGCCTGAGATTCTTATACCCATAAAGCTCTCTTCTTCCCAATAGGCCATTTCTCAGGCAGCAGCTCTCATGAGGTGATTTTTTAAAAAATATTGTTTATTTGGGGAAAATGATACTAGAAAGCAAAACAGTGCTGGTGACGGAAGTAAAACATCTAAGAAAGGATGGTTCTTGGCTAGAAGGTGGGAAGTGTGGGATAGATTAAAGAGGAAATTGTTGGACATGGCAGAGCTCCATATCTACACCTGTTATGACTTTACTCTTTTTCTGGAAAAGCAATTCATGAGTTGATTCAATTAGCAGTCCTACCACTGCAAAAATTATAGATTGAGTTAAAGAGCAAACTTTAGTGATATTTAAAATACCAGTTAACTTATGGTATGTCAATATGCAGAGAAAACATGTGATGGTCAATGGACTTCAATAATCTGTTTACTTAACAAAGCCTTCTTAAAACCCCTTGTGTTAGGTATTTCCCCAAGCTCTTTATAAATCACTTTCCAAATTGCTTATTACTCCTCTGAGCAATTCTATAAGGTTAGTTCTCTAAATGTCCTCCATTTCATATGAGGAAACTGACTCACAGAGAAATTAAGTAACTTGCCCAGGGTCACACCACCTGTAAGTAGGAAACCCAGATGGACATCTGCGTTCTGATTCTACAGTAATGTTAAAATCCTAGATACAAACACCAAGACACCAGGAAGTGAGATTCATTTGTTCACAGCTATATTCCCTGTTATTAACATAGATTTTGATCACTAATAGATAATCAAAGGTTTATTGTTAAGAAGATTAAACGTTTTTAAATGTCCATTTATTAATCACACTGATGGTCTAATATGTGGAACATTTAATAGACATTTGAAGACATTAAATTATTTGCCCAGGTAAAAGGATTCCATCATTTTGAAAATGTCTTGTGGATGTGAGGGAAAGTAAATGAGTTAGACTCAGGGAAGGGATTCATGCAAAGGAAAAGTCTGAGAGCCCACTCCTTCTAGCAGATAAGTGCTGGCAGATGGCTTTCCAGGGTGAATATAGCTAGGATACAATTAAATAAATTGCTTGTTGAATTCTTGAGTATACTGTCAGGGTTGTTAATCAAGGCCCATAAGGCTTAGGTCAAGAGAATCACAGAATTTCAAAGATGCAACTGACCTTAGAGGTCGTCACATTTAATTTTCTCATTTTGCCTGTGATTTTCACAAAAAGAAACCAAGACCTAGTGTATCCAAGTGGCTGGCTCATGACTATTGCTCCCTTTATGTAGAAATTGCCTCCCTCCCCTCCCCAGGGTATCCTGGTCTAATACATCCTACAAGGCTCTTAACTCTCATCTGCCACATGTGGTCTTTCTCGTACCCACAAAACCATGAGAAGCCATCTTATCTCCTTCTATCTCCCATAACACACAGTTCGTAGTGCTCTTTAATTAGTTATTTTCAACAGCTAAGTATGTGTTTAATTTCCCCAGATAGGTGTAAGGCTAAACAATTATTTGTGGAGTGAATGACTGCACACTCCATGCTGTCTGGCACCGCAGCGCACACCTGGTTTCATACTCAATGACATGCCAGCTCAGGCACTTGCCCAGGACTGGGGCCCAGAGAATGCTTTGTGTGCGAACTTTCACTTATCTGGCAAGTAGGTCACTGTGGCTAACATCCCAAGCTCTAGAACAGACTGCCTGGATTCACTCCTTTTTTCCATCGTTAACTAGCTGAGTTATTTTTAGGCATTTACTGCATTTCACTGTCCTCTTGGTCTGTAAACGGGGATAATAACAGTCCCTACCTCACAGGGCTTTCATAAGGATTAAGTGGATGATGTTATTATGTAAAGCACTTAGAACAGTATTTAGCACAAAGCAAGTGTTCAATAGATGCTAGCAAATATAATTATTAATTTCTTGTTGTGTCTAGAATAAAGCCTGGCATATAGTACATGTATAATACATGGTACCTGCTATTCATTCCCCTGGCATCTGGAATCTTTGTCACTAACCTTCAGAAAAGAAAATTTCAAATTATCAGAAGGACAAAGAATTCAGAATAGACTAATGAAACTGTACCTCAGACAGTAGTCAAATAACCAGGGAAGGGGTAGGAAGGCCCATCTGTGCTGGAAGGAATGTGTATAACTACTACAGACTTTAAAATTCCATAAAGTTGCATGAGCAATTAAAACACATTAGGGACCAATTCCATATTTGCTCCCAGAGCAAAATAGCATAATTGTGTCATCACACTAATATCATCATTTCCATTTAGCTGAAGGAGTTCTCAGGTCATAAACACAATGGTTTTTCATTCTACCATGGCCAACTGCTATGAGCATAACGGGGTCCTAATGACCCAGCCAGCTTAATCAAAGCAAGGAATTTTCTTTCCAGAAGCTTCTGTCATGTGAATTGTATGATCTTAACTTAAAATTATGGCACCGCCCAAACACAAGGCAATATTCATTCACCTTTATGAAGCTCTTAGCTCTGAAGATTTAAAACACTCTGAGCCAAGTACTTAGAATTCAGGAAAACAAGAGTTTCATCAGAGTTATCATGGGGTGATAATACTTACGAGGCACTGTTCATCTTTCCTGCCCTGTAACCACATTTCACAGATGACAAAGAAGGATTTCACCTTCTGCCTTTGACATCAGCTTCTTTCCTCACATTATAAATATTAGTCTCAGGCTTTTGTGGGCCCTGGTAAAATGACAAGATGCCCAAATTTGTCGTTTTTCTTCCTCATTTTTGTATCTCCCAAATTTTGGCAAATGTCCAACTAACAGCCTTGCCAACAGCCATGGGGTCAGTGAGACCTAAGAGATGGCCACATCCTCTACTCCTTCTTCCTTACATCAGGCTCTGACACAACAGCTAAATATGTGACTTTAGGAAGGTCTTGAGGTCCAAGTTTACAATTCTGCTTGGCATGTGAGCAGCACTTGCTGTTGAAAGACAGAAAGAGAAGTCCTTGTCAGAAATAACTTCTTTAACAGGACATTTCTTGAAAAGAAATAAGACCATTTAATCCCATTGTTAAGCTATACTATAAGGGTCACTGCCTTCTTCTCAGGTAGGAAAATTTCATTACAAGAGACATTCTTGATGTATGTCGGTCTGAATTTTATTTGAAGATAATTCTTCTGCATTTGTAGAAAATCTCTTTCTTCTTCCTTGAAGAAAAAGCAGCCCTGCTATACTCTGGCACTCTTGCTAAACAGGAGGGATGTCACCAATTGCTTTGGAGTTTGACAGGAACCTGAACTTCCTGTGAATAAGATCATTATTAGAAGAATACAACTGAATAGGAAATGAATTCGAACAGGCTAAGGATGCATCAGCCTCAACTGGTTGAATAAATTATGGCAGTCATACAATGGGACATTACCAAGCTATTTAAAAGAATGAGGCAGTTCATGAACTGATATGGAATGTTCACCAAAACAATACATTACTAAGTGCGAATAGACAGGCTATAAATTGTGGGTATAATAAGCCATTATCCATGTGTCTGTGTGTGTATGAGTGTGTGTGTCTGTATGTGCATGCATTTAAAAAGGAAATATATATGCCTATGCTTATATATGCATAGAATTTCAATGGAAGAATACATTAGAAATTACTAACAGTGGTTATCTATAGAGGTAGGTAACCAAGGATCTAGTGCACTGTGGTAAAAGGGAGACTTACTTGTTAACTGTATACTTCATGTATTTTTACTGAGCTATTGTATTCTATTCAGAAAGCAAAAGTATGAGTTACATTTTTTAAAATAAAGATGATTCTACAAATGATGTTAGAACAGCTGTTGTCTATATGCCAAAATAAATAAATCTTGACCTATGTAAATGTTAACCCAAAATGAATCAGAGGTTTAAATGTAAAAATACAAAACTATAAAACCATTAGATTTAAAACCTAGGAGGAAAACCATCAAGACCTGAGGTTAGGTAAAGACTTTCTTGAAATGACACCAAAATCATGATTCACTAAAAAAATTGATAAATTGGACTTTATTAAAATTAAAGACTTGTGGTCATCCAAAGGTATTGCCAAGAAAATAGAGACAAGCTATAAACTGGAAGAAAACATTTACAAATCACATATTCAACAAAGGATTTGCATCTGGGATATATACAGAACTCTCAAACCTCAACAATAAGAAATCAAACAACTCTTGTCTGGGTAGGAAGAAAAAATAATCAGGAAAAAAAGAAGAAATCAAACAACTCAATTTAAAAAAAATAGTTTTAGAGACAGGGTGTCACTGTGTTGCCCAGGTTTGTCTTTAACTCCTGGCCTCAAATGATCCTTCCACCTCAGTTTTCCAAAGTACTGGAACTAAAGGCATGAGCCATCACACTTGGCCCTCAATTTTTTCAAAAATGGGAAAAGGACTTGAATAGGTACTTCACCAAATACTAAATAAGGATGGTAACTTAGAGAAATACAAATAAAATCATGATAAAATACTGCTATAAACCTCTCAGAATAACTAAAATTTTAAAAAATACTGACAACATCAAATACTGGAAAGGATGCAGAGCAACTGGAACTCTTGTGCATGGATGATAAGAATACAAAATGGTACAGCTACTCTGGAAAACAGTTTAGCAGTTTCCTATAATGGTAAACATTGACCTACCACATGACCCAGCAATCCTATTTCCAGATGTTTGCCCTAGGAAAAAAAGAAAACATACAGTTACAGAAAAATCTGTACAAAGGTGTGATGGCTCACATCTGTAATTCCAGCACTTTGGGAGGCCAAAGTGGGGGGATCACTTGAGGGCAGGAGTTCAAGGCCAGCCTGGGCAACATTTTTCATATCAACAAAAAAATAAAAAAGTTTAAAAACTTAGCCAGGTGTGGTGGCACATGCCTATAGCCCTAGCTACTTCAAAAGCTGATGAGGGAGGATCACTTGAGCCTAGGAATTCAAGGTTGCAGTGAGCTATGATTACACCGCTGCCCTCCAGCCTGAGTGACAGAATGAGAACCTGTCTCAAAAAAATAAAAATCTGTACAAAAAACAGAGGTTTTTCAGACTGGATAAAAAACTATAAAAATATTTATAGTAGCTTTATGTGTGACATCCAAAAGCTAGAAACAATCCAAGTGTTCTGCAATAGGCAAATAGATAAACAAAGTGTGATACAACCATACAATGGCCTATCATTCAGCATATTTCTTTTAAAAGCAAATTATTGATAAATGTAACAACACTGATGAATTGCAAAGACAATATGCTTCGTGATATGGTTTGGCTGTGTCCCCACCCAAATCTCAACTTGAATTGTAGCTCCCAGAATTCTCACGTGTTGTGGAAGGGACCCAGGGGGAGGTAGTTGAATCGCGGGGGGCTGGTCTTTCCCGTGCTATTCTTGTGATAGTGAATTAGTCTCATGAGAGCTGATGAGTTTATCAGGGCTTTCCACTTTTGCTTCTTCCTCATTCTGTCTTGCTGCCACCATGTAAGAAGTACCTTTCACCCTCTGCCATGATTGTGAGAGCTCCCCCGCCATATGGAACTATAAGTCAAATTAAAGCTCCTTTTCTTTCCAGTCTCAGGTATGTCTTTATCAGCAGCATGAAAATGGACTAATACACTGAGTGAGAGAAGCAAGCCTCAAAAGCTCACATGTTGTATGTGACCATTTATTTGAAATTCTCAAAAAGACAAAACCAGAGTTATGGAAAATAGGTCAGTGGCTGCCAGGAATGATGGGTGAGGGGAAGTTGTCACTACAGAAGGATAGGTTGAGGGCATTTTGGAGG
Organism: Hylobates moloch; assembly: GCF_009828535.3. NCBI lineage: Eukaryota > Metazoa > Chordata > Mammalia > Primates > Hylobatidae > Hylobates > Hylobates moloch. The sequence goes on along the minus strand of NW_026652278.1, from coordinate 6,628,626 downwards.
GTAAGGAATCTGTTCTGTATCTTGATTGTACTGTTTAAATGAAGATATACATGTGTTTAAACTCAGAGAACTATACAGCAAAAGACAAATAGTAAATTTACTGCATGATAATATTTTTAAATTAAGTTGAAAAAGAGGAGAGTGACTTTCAGCTTCCAAAAATAGTAGAGTAGATTGGCGGAATCAAGCTACTATTGTAATATTCCATATTATATATGAAGTAACAAAAAATTGTCTAAGTTGATAGTGATAAGTTAAGGACACAAAACACAAAATGTAGTCCCTGGAGAAACCACTACAAAAAATTTACAAAGACATAGCAAAAAGGCTAAAAAGGAACCAAAAATAAATATTGTATTGACCCAAGAGAAGGTAGAAATGGAGAAACAGAGAAACAAAAAGCAAATGAAACAAACAGAAAACAAATAGCAGAACTGCATACCTAAATCCAACCTTACCAATAATTATATTAAATGAAAATGGACTAAAAATTCTAATTTAAAAAACAGAGGTTTTTCACACTGGATAAAAAACTAAGACCCAAGTACAGGCTGTCTACACAGGACACACTTTAATACAAAGACATAAATATGTTGAGCATGAAAAGATAAAAATAAGGTATACCCTACAAACACTAATTACAACAAAGATGGACTGGTTATACTAATATCCAATGAAATAGAATTTAAGATAAAAAGCATTACCAAAGATAAAAAGGAGCATTTTATAATGACAAAAAGTCAACATATCAGGGAGGAATGACATGTTTACAATTGTGTGCCTAATAATAGAGCTTCAAAATACATGAAGCAAAAACTGATTGAAGAAAAGAGAGAAATAGAGCCACAATCAGAGTTTTGGACACTTTAATTCTCATCTTTAAGTAATTGATAGAACAATTAGAAAAAACCTAGCAATAATATAGAAGATCTGAATGACACCACAAAATCCCCTGGCCTAAGTGACATTTACAGAACACCACAGCTAATAGCTATGGAACACATATTCTTTTCAAATATACAGGGAATATTCATGAAAATAGACCATATGGTGGCCATAAAGCAAGTCTCAATTAATATTAAAAAGTAGAAATCTTAGAGAGTATGTACTATGGCCAAAATAAAAGTAAATCAGAAATGTACAAGTCTCAAGTATTGGAAATTAAATAATGAACTTCTAAATAACCTATCATTCAAATAATAACCACAAGACATGAATCAATTAAGGTTTTATCTTACAAGATAACACAGACAATGAAGAAAATAAAGTCAAAAATTGGTTCTTTGTAATATAAAAAAAAGGTGGCTAAGCACTAGTAAGACCACTGACAGAAAAAAAAAGAGAAATCAATCTCTAGAAATGGAAGCAAAGGAGGTGATATCACTGTAATTTCTACATATACCAAAAGAACAATAAAAAATTATAAACAAATTATGTCAATAAATGGAACAACTTGGAAAAAATGAACAGATTTGACAAACACAACTTATTAAAATTAGAATGAGACGGAATATAAAATTAAATTTGTTATTTAAAAGAAAAAAGTAAATGCCACCCCAGATATTTTCACCAGTGAATTCTAGCAAATATTAAGGCCAGAGTAATGCCAACCTTATGCAGACTCTCTGAAAATAGAGAGATAAGGACAACTTTTCAATTCATTTAATAAGATAAGAATAACTTTGATTCAAAAATCTAACATTTAAGAAAAAATATTATAGACCGATATCCCTCACATAGATGCATTCCTAAAACATTAGCAAAGTATATATATCATTATATATTGCTATATATAATACATAACATAATAATATATTAGATGTTAGATATATAAAATGTGTATACATAGCATATATAATATAAAATCATATATTGCAAATATAGTTATATTTGTATATTACATAGGCTATATATAATGTTATTATAGCATATATTTATTTATATAATTGTTATATATCATATAGCTAATAACATAACTATATTATAGTCAAATATATTACATATATTACATTATATATTTATGTAATAAAATATTACATATAATGCAATACTATTTGGCAATAAAAAAGAACCAACTACCGAATCAAACAATGTGGATGAATCTAACATACATTATGCTGAGAGAAAAAAGCCAGATACAAAAGTGTACATACATCAGCCCATTTTAATTAAGTTCTAGAACAGGCAAAAGTAATCTAAGGTGAGAAATAAATGAGAAAAACAATTGCTTGCGGGGGTGGGGGTGGGGGTGGGGGTGGGGATTCACTGGGAAGGGGCCTAAGGGAATCTTCTGGGGGAAAGGGACGTACTCTACATCATAATAGGGACGTATTATTGGTTTATCCCTTTGTCGAAATTACAGCTAAGATTTGTATGCTCCACTGTTTGTAAATATTACCTCAAAAAAACAGTAAAAAGTAATTGAGTGTGGGGAGAGTGAGTGAAGATACCAATTTTTTAAATTATGACTGAATGTTCCTAATTGTTGAAACTGGGTGATGAGTACAAGAAGGTTCAATATAACATTGTATTTATTCTGTATATGTCTTAATCCGTTCTGGCAGCTGTAACAAAAATACCATAAACTGAATGGCTTATAAAGAACAAATACTTATTTCTCACAGTTCTAGAGGCTTGGGAAGTCCAAGATCAAGGTGACAGGAGATTCAGTGTCTGGTAAAGGCACAACTCTCAGCACCTAATCATTTCCCAAAGGCCCCACCTCCTCATACCATCACCTTGGAGGTTAGAATTTCTATTTTATTATTATTATTATCATTATTATTATTATTATTATTATAAGATAGGTTCTCACTGTGTTACTCAGGCTGGAGGGCAGTGGCGCAATCATGGCTCACTGTAACCTCGACCTCCCAGGCTCAATCGATTCTCCTGCCTCAGCCTTCTGGGTAGCTGAGACTACAGGCACGCATCACCATGCCCACCTTATCTTTTGTAGAGACTGAGTCTTGCCATGTTGCCCAGGCTGGTCTTGAACTCCTGGACTCAAGCGATCCACCCACCTCACCTCCCAAAGTGCTAGGATTACAGATGTGAGCCACCATGCCTGGCCAGCGTTAGGATTTCAACACATGAATTTCAGGGGAACACGAACATTCTTATCATAGCAGTATATGTTTGAAATTTGGCATGATAAAAGCAAAAATAAAGGTTTATGTCAGGATGTATGGTTATTAATGGACGATTTTTAAACTTTACACACACAAAATATGGCACCCCTGGCTCTGATGGTAGAAGCATGGGGAATGAATTTGCAGTAAGCAGTGGCACTCACTTACTCCTTTACTTGTTTCCTATGTCTCCTTAGATCATCCAACTCTCTAGGCACACCAGACACTTGTCAACAACCACAGAATTGTCCATCTCCCCACACTTTCCTCTCCTCCTCTTTCACATGGTTGAATCCAGCCAAAGCTAATTCAATCCCACTTCTTCCTGAGGACTTCTGTAACCACTCACCCTTCTCTACCAGAAGAAGATGTTGCACGTAACTTTCCATGACACTCACTTGATATTTAAAACATGTTGTCTAGTAAAGCTAAATTTCTTTCATTAAGTTTAATAGTTCAAAAAACAGACACTAACTTTAAAAATTGTCAGAATCTCAGACCAATATCCTGAAGAAGTACTTCCCCATGTTTTTTTCTAGTAGTTTCATAGCTTCAAGTCTTACGTTTAAGTCTTAATTTACCTGAGTTGATTTTTATATATGGTGAGAGATAGGGGTCTAGCTTCATTCTTCTGCACATGGATATTCAGATTTCCCAGCATCATTATTGAAGACACTGTCTTTTCCCCAGTGTGTGTTTTAGATAAGACCTCAGAAGCACAGGCCACAAAAGCAAAATAGACAAATGGGACTACATTAAACTAAAAACCTTCTGTCCAGCAAAGGAAACAATCAACAGAGTGAAGAGACAACCTGGGGGAAAATATTTGCAAACTATTCATCTAACAATGATTAATATCCAGAGTATACAAGAGACTCAAACAACTCAAGAGTAAAAATAATAATAGTACAATTTAAAAATGGGCAAATGGGGCCGGGCATGGTGGCTCACGCCTGTAATCCTAGCACTTTGGGAGGCTGAGGTGGGCAGATCACCTGAGGTCAGTAGTTTGAGACAAGCCTGGCCAATATGGTGAAACCCTGTCTCTACTGGAAAAAAAAACAAAAAAAACAAAACTGTCTCTCCTAAAAAAAAAGTCATATGTGTGTGTGTGTGTGTACATATATATATACACACACGTATATATCATGTGTGTGTTTATGTATGTATATGTGTATATATACACACACGATATATACATATATATACATATATATACACACACACAGACACACATACACACACACACAGACACACATACACACACACACACAAATTAGCCAGGCTTGGTGGCTGGCACCTGTAATCCCAGCTACTTAGGAGGCTGAGGCACAAGAATCGCTTGAACCCAGGAGGCAGGGGTAGCAGTGAGCCGAGATCACACCACTGCACTCCATCCTGGGCAACAGCTGCCTTTAACCTGTGCTGGAGAGGAAAGATCATAACGTAGGAGGTTTTAACAAGTAACAAGAATCTCCTACCTTCCCCTTGGTTCACCCTAATGCTATAGTAAAAATTCACACACACCAGCAGGGAGTGGAGGAGCTGGGTCTGTGTCCACCCTCATAGCCCGGGTTGTGGGGGAGAGAAGAGCAGGAAAAATGGAACCTAGATGGCAGAGTCAATCAAGATGAATCTCTCAATTCTGTCCTCCTCAGGGTTTCTTTCTTTTCTTTTCCGTGATAGATAAGCTTTGGCTAAAACAGCTTATAAAGTCTCCAGTTATTTTCTGATAATATGAAGTGTTCCACATTGGTACATAAAATATTAATCACTCCCACTTCTAAAGCTGATGCACGCATCAAACCTTTCTAAACACGCTTAGAGAGCACCCTTAGCTCCCGCATTGTCCTCAGCCTACACTCAGCTTTCAGAAACAAAAAACAAAAAGTACCAAGAGAAAGAAATGCTTTTATTGTCCTCCCATCAAGCCTCAAAATGTATATAGACGTTTTAGGGAAAATATGAAATACATTCCCTTTTTCATTTTTTAAAACTTTCTGGAACATTATGCATATAGGCAGTCCTCATTTTGCCTATGTCATGGTCTAAATGTGTCCCCCAAAATTCATGTGTTGGAACTTAATCCCCATTGCAACAGTGTTCAGAGGTGGGGCTTAATGGGAGGTATTTTGGTCATGAGGGCTCTACCCTCATGAATGGATTAATGCTGATTTAAAAAAGGATTGCCGGAGTGGCTTTGCTCTTTTTCGCTCATCTGCCATGTGAGGATACAACTTTGGTCTCTGCTTGCCCTTCCACCTTCTACCACGTGAGGACATGGCCCCAACAGATACCAGATGCTACCACCTTGATCTTGGACTTCTCAGGCTCCAAAATTTTGAGAAATTAATTTATTTTCATTATAAATTGCCCAGTCTGTGCTATTCTGTTATAGCAGCACAAAACAGACAAAGACAGCATAGTACAGTGTAACTGAAACTTGTGCATATCAGGACCATGCAAAAGCAAGGACTGCCTGTGCCCTTACTTAGTAATTTATGACTGCCTAAAATGAGAAGCAAAGGGACTATGTGATTAAAGACAGTTGTGTAAAGCTACTTCTCTCATCCCTTTCAAAGCCATCTCAAACAACATCAAGAAAAAAAATAGAGGGAAAACATCTTCTTAAAAGGAACAAGGAAAGAGCCACAACACAAAAGTATGAAATGATGCATACCTGAAAAATACCATAAAAAGAGGAAGAGGAAAAGAGATAATGCATGTCATCAACTTTAAGCTACTCAAATGTCCACGAAAGTTCGTGTTGCAGTCCTGAGAGGCTACTCCATTCATTAACCTTTGATTAGATCTTTTGAATAGGGTAGGGCATGAGAAAAGCAAACTGATCAACAGTCAAAAGAGGTCAATGTTAAGGAGAAACCATGGTGAGACACAATTTTCATTATCGAGGACATGGCATCTGAATTGAAGTATATTGCCAGGGAAAAAGAGGAAAGAGATACAGCCATTATCAGATGATAAAACAGAGAGGCTATGACTACGGACTTTATAAAAGCTCCACTAACGTTTTGGTTGCTGAAAATTGAGAGACTACTTCTTCATCTCAAAGATATCACAGGCAACCTGATTCTCCGATAAAGGAGATCAAAGAGATATAAAGATTCAAAATAATATTACAAGAAATCAGAAGAAGATAAGCAAGTTGGAAGAGCTAAGAAAAACATTGAAGAGAAAAATAAACATTCATGAATTCAAAATCATATTGGAAACAACCAAAATTAGTATTCAGAAACATAGCAGGGATAAAACAAAACGCAAAAAATAAAGCTATCAACTGATGAGACTGCTGCCTTCTAGTAATACAGTGTAGCTTATGTCAGATTGACCTTTATGTTTATATAGTAATTATAAACATTGGACAAAATATTTTTACAATGTTTGAAGGCATTGGAGAATAACCAAAATTAGGTAGAAACTTTAGGTAATTCAACCCTTGAAAGAAAGGAATTGCACTGGTGTAACCCATGTTTATATTGCCTTTCCTGCAAGAGCATTCCCACTTTCCATAATGACAGTCTGGTAGATTTCAAGCAGAAAGCTGTAAGACTATTGGTAAGAAGAGGTAGAGGAGAAATTTGGGGTTGCTAGGGTCACTAAAAATTAAAGAGGAAACCCAACAAAGAAGGGAGGCACAGAAAAGGGAACACTTGTATCTAGGAAAAAACTCCCCTCCAAATCATTGGCTGGCCTTGAATTGCATTAGGAAGAAGCGAGACTATCAGTAGCAGAAAGGAAGCAATGACAAAAAGGCAAAAGGAGCTCAAGCAGAGATTTCAGCAGCTGCCTCTCTCAAAGGAGATGGAGTTTGGAATTTGAGTCTCACCAGTTAGAAAGACTTGGTAATCACTTGAGGGTTTCTGTTAAAGACCAGAAAGACCACAACCTGAAAGTAAAGCTCATGTCCCAGGACTAAAATATTTGTCCTAAGACTAATGGCAAAATTGAAATCAATCACTCTAACAGTATCTAAAATCGAGCCTATACAAAGCCTAAGTCAAGCCTATGAAATTCAAAGTGATGTATCAGTAATCTAACTACTTACTGTAATAAAAGCCAGCACTCATTAAAGACAGATAGCAGAATACAGATTCTCTAAAATGTATTAATAAAAGTTAATAAAAATATTAATAAAAATGCCAATATCCAATATTAATAAAAATAAGAAATGTAATTTATAGTCAAAAGAAAAAAATCAGTAAATAGAAACAGAACTGCAAAATCTCAGATGTTAGATTAGCAGAAAGTGACTTCAAAATAGGTACGATAAATATGTTAAAGAATCTATAAAAGAATTTCTCACCCTTGGCACTATTGATATTTTGGACTTAATAATTCTTTAACATGCAAGGGGCTGTCGTGTGCCTGGTAGATGTTTAGCAGCATCCCTGGTCTCTACCCCCTTGATATGGTTTGGCTCTGTGTCCCCACCCAAATCTCACCTTGAATTGTAATAATCCCCACATATCAAGGACAGGACCAGGTGGAGGTAATTGAATCATGGGCGTGGTTTCCCCCATGCTGTTCTCATGATAGTGAGTGAGTTCTCACAGATCTGATGGTTTCATATGCATCTGGCATGTACCCTGCTGGCACTCATTCTCTCTCCTGCCACCCTGTGAGGAGGTGCCTTTCTCCATGATTGTGAGTTTCCTGTGGCCTCCCCAGCCATGCAGAACTGTGAGTCAATTAAACTTTTTTCCTTTATAAATTACCCAGTCTCAGGTATTTCTTCGCAGCAGTGTGAGAACAGACTAATACACTCCTAGTTAGTACTCTCTTAGATATCATAACCAAAAAATGTCTTCAGACATTACTAAATGTTCCTTGGGGGAGGAAATTGTCCCTGGATGAGTACCACTGGTATATAGGAAAAGAACTACATAACAGATGAAGAAGGAGGGAATTTTAGGAATGACATGGGAGGTGTAAAAAAGAAAGAAAGAAATTCTGGAATTAAAAATATGGTATCTAAAATTTTTCAATTGGATAATATTATTGAAAAAATTTTGGATGGAATATGTAGATCTGCCTGAAGACAAAAAATTATCAGTAACATAAAGCACAGCAATAAAATCATCTAACCTAAAGCACAAAGAGGGAACAAAATTGCAAAACATGACGAAAGCTTTAGTGACTTTTGGGTGTGTACCATGCCGTTTAACATACCTGTAATTGACATCTCTAAAGAAGAGAAGCAGAGAAAGGAGCTGAAAAAATGTTTTGGAAAAATATTAACTGAAAATGGTCCAGATTTTGATTTATAAAAGTAGCAATTTGCTAATCCAAGAAGTTCAGTAGCCCCCCCAAACAGGAAGAATACAGAAAAAACTACACTTAGACAAAATTGCAGTCAAACTGCTGAAAATCATAAGCAAATTTTTTATATCTTGAAAGAAGAAAAAAAGATACATACTCCACACAAGGAAATAATGATAAGAATGACAGCTGAATTCTTACCAGAAATAATGGAGGCCAGAATAAAGATGTCATTGAAATGACATCTTAAAAGAGCTGAGAGAAAAAAACTCTCAAACTGGAATTCTGTATCCAATGGAAATACGCTTCTAAAATGAAAGTGAAATAAAGACTTTTTCAGATGAATCAAAAATGAGAATGTCATTTTTGTCAATAGCATACCTACAATACAAAAAATACTTAAAGTTTTTCAGACTGAAGGAAAATGAAACTAGATAGAAATTCATATCTAAAGGCAGAAGTGCAGACTACTATCAGGAAGTGTTGATTATATGTGTTGGCATAAAGGACTTATTTTTCTTAAATTATTTAAAAGTTAATTCACTGTTTATAACAAAAATTAAGATACCGTAGTATGAGATTTATAACATAAATAGAAATAAAATATATTACCACACTATCACAAAGGATGAGATAAACTGAATTACTCAGTTTTATGTTTTTATATAACAGCAGTTTATGTAAAAACATAAAACATTTTATATTCAGCTTATATCTGAAGCTGTGTGATAAATTAAGATTGCATACATTATTTCCTAGAACAACCATGAAAAACACATCTCTAGATAGATGTATCACTAACAAGCCAATAAAGGAGATAGAATGAAATACTACAAAATACTAAGTTAATGCTATAGAAAAGTTGAACAAAATACAAAAATTAGCTGAGTGTGGTGGCACGCACCTGTAGTCCCAGCTAATTGGGAGGCTGAGGCAAGAGAATCACTTGAACCCAGGAGGCAGAGGTTGCAGTGAGCCGAGATTGCACCACTGCACTCCAGCCTGGGGGACAGAGTGAGACTCCATCAAAAAAAAAAAAAAAGAAAAGAAAAGGAAAAGAAGAGCCAAAGTATAAAGAAGAGTCAACAACTAGCAAATAAATGGAGGCTGTGAATGTTAAACTCGACAGTATCAATAAGTACATTAAATATATATGAACTAAATACCCTAATTAAAAGGCAGGGATTGTCAGACTGGATTAGAAAGCAAGATTCAACAACAAACCATTTACAAGAAAACAACTTTAAATATGAAGACATATACAGATTGAAAGTAAAAATATGGCAGGGAAATTTCCATGCATACTTTAAGCATAAGAAAGATGGTATAGCTATATTAATATCAGACAAAATAGACTTCAAATCAAGGATAATCAGAGAAAAAGAGGGACCTAAGTTTTCTCAGTCAAGGTCTCACGCATGTCACCCCAGCTAGGGTGCCGTGGTAGGATCATAGTTTACTGTAATCTCAAAATCCTGGGCTCAATCTACCCTCCTGAAAGAGGGATATTTTAAAATGATAAAGGAGACAATTCATCAAGAAGAAATAACAATCCTTAAAAATGCATGCACTTATAAACAAAGCTTTAAAACATATGAAGCAAAAATTGAAAGATATAAACAGAGAAAAGAGAAATCCACTCCTACGTTACTTTTTTCCCAGACCGTCACTTAAACAACCCACATCCTGTAATAAGCAATAGGGAACTGTATTAAAAGCATTCGTTGTGCCAAGGACCTTATAGGCATTATTTCCTTTTCCTTGCTGGAGTGCTCATTGGGCAGTATTCCTGTGCCACCTTCTAACAATCCTTATATTGTTACTCAATTAAGTTCATTTGCTAATTTGCCAACATATTTATTGGCTAACGTTATGTGTGGTCATCATTATGTAATTTCTCACTTACACAGTTTTCTTATCTCCCCTTCTAGTACAGGAGTCAAGATTCTTGAGAACAAGGACCTGTCTTCCCCACCTCCCAAATCATTTCTCTTTTCATTTATCACAGAGTTCATGCACCATCTGGAGCATATCAAGCTCTCGAGGGTGTTTGATTCACCATTTATTGCTGCCTCCTACTAGCCTCCTCCAGGAAATAATCTAATTCCAGTCCAACTTGAAGAAGGGAGTCTCATTAGCTTTTGGATTATAAATTATCATTCAGTCTGTTGGGCCTGAGCACAGCAATGGACACTATACATATGACATCAATGACAAGATGTCTTTGGTGGAAAGGGACGGGGAAAGACAGAGAGGAATTTGGGTAAGCCAGCCTGAAGTAGGCTGGAGGGGGAGAAGAGACATAAGTGAGTGGGGAGGACTTTTGATAGGGCTCTCACCCACCATCCCTCCCTAACCATTACCTCTTCTCATTGTACAGCTTTCATGGAGCCCTGCCAAACAATAAGCAGTGTCCAAAAGTACTACCACGGGCATGCATTGAGCTCTGCCAAGTGCCATGGAGATGGCAATGAGGACAGACTATTCAAGCACAATCAACTTTATCAAACCCTAAAGTTATTCTACAGATACACCAACAGCCACAAAGATGACTGTAGAAGGATAGTCACTGAAACACTGAAGTAATTATGACAAAACTAGAAACTTTCATTCCTATCAATAAAAGAAAGGTTAAATGAATTATGAAACAGACATATATAATGGAGTACTATACATTCATCAAAAAGAATAAGTGGCTGAAATAAAAAGAGCCCCCAAAATTTATTAATTGAAGAAAAGCAAAGTGGAGGTCAGTTTTAGAATATGGTCATCCTGAAATAAAAATTTAAAATATACATGTATAAGATTAAAATATATATTTTGGAATCTATAAAATCTATTATTTTTAGTATATTATGGAATGTGTATGTGTGCATATATATTAATAACTTATAACTTATTCCAGAAGGATATATAGAAAAGCATACATATAACAAAATGGTGACTTCTGGGGCATGGGGATGGGATCAGAGATTAAATGAAGATGTATTTTTCATCATTAACCCTTATTTAATTTTTTACTCAATTTGTGTGCTATTTTAATAATTTTTTAAAAATTGAATAATTCTTTTTGTTGCAAACAGTTTAGCTGGAGGACCTTACAGAAAAATTCTACTAAAAACCCACTGATTTAACATAAGAGAATAAGGCCATTGGAACTCAGGGACTTCTGTAATCTGTTCCAAGTGGAGGCAGTTAGAGCAGAACTGGGCAAAGAACCCAGATCTTGCTCCACTATACCACATTTCAACCGTTAAATATCAGTATCACCTGCCAGCATACTGTTCTTAAGGTCAACATTCATGAAGTGTATATGATACCCATGGGAATTTCTTTTTTTAAAAAAATTTGGGTGGGAATGGAAAACGGAAAACAGTTTGGCAAGTTAAACATGGAACGCCTCTGTATTCCAGCAATTCCACCTCTGGGCATATACTAAAGAGCAATCAAACCATAGGACCACCCAAGCACTTCTACAGGAAGGTTCAAAGCAGCATTATTACTAATAGCCGAAAAGTAAAAATGACCCAAACATCTAGCATATCGGACAATAAAAAAAGTACTGATAATGGCACAATGTGGATGAACCTTGAACACATGCTAAGTGAAAGAGGCCAACACAAAGGGCAACACATTATATGATTCTATTTACATAAAATGTCGAGAATAGACAAAGCTCTAGTGAGAGAAAGTAGATTCACGGCTGCCTAGGGACTGGGGATAGTACAGTAATGGCTAGTGGGCATAGATTTTCTTTTAGTTATATTCTAAAATTAGCAATGAACTCATTATTAATATCAGAATATTAGCAATAAAAATATTCTGAGATTGCAGTGATGGTTGCACAAATTGTGAATATGCTTAAAGGTATTGAATTGTCCATGTTAAATGGGTGAATTGTGTGGTATGTGAATTATATTTCAATAGACTGTTAAAATTAAAATCTTGGTTCTGTAACTTTCCATAGGCCTGAGAGAAAGGGCTAGAAAAGGGGAATCTACCAAGAATGAAAAGGATGACTGCCTCAGACCAAGGCCCTGAGACTTAAATGAGCAGCTCTTCTTTACCCCTTTCTGCCCGGGGAGATGGAAAAAGAGGGAGCCAGAGAGAAGGGATGGGAAGAGTCCTGAGAAGACCAGCAGGCCACATTGGGAAGCTGGACCATGAGGGGCTCAAGATGGCAGCTGCAGTTACCAAAAAGCAACGATGAGACCAGGCCAGAAGATGGACGTCCACCCTGATTCTACATTATGGGTACCACCTCTTAATACAGTTAAAATGGCAATTAAATTTTAACATGAGTTTTGGAGGGGACATTCGAACCATAGCATGAAGTAATGACAAATTGTGTTACATAATGGATGGATCTGCTCCCCACAGGGGACTTGTTAAAATTCTTATTTCCTCTCACATACATGTCTTTCCCATTAAATACAAATCAACTAGGGATTTTTCCACGAATTTTAACACTATTCTAAATATCTATTTCTGTGATGAGTTCAAAGAGTAGAAAGACGTTTTGGAGCTTTCTGAAATCCAACACATCTAATGACTTTTAAATGTATCTTTATGGCTCTAAGAATCAGAAAAACACATGTTTCTGGAATGACCTTTATTTATTTATTAATTCAAATGTCCATGCCCTGTTTGCAACAGATTGCTTCCAAATTCATACAAGACAAATGCTACCAATGCACTTAGCTGGACAAGCTATTTATTGCTCTAAGTCTCTGCTATTCTATAAAATGGAAATGAAAATGCCACATACTTGATAAAGGTGTTTCACAAATAAGGGATGTATGCAAGCATTTAACCTACAACTGACACAGTGGATTACACAATAAAAGTCACCTGTCATATTAGTTTATCTCTACAGAAAAGAGTTAATGGAAGAAGGAGCAGGAATTTGAACTCATGGTGCCTAACTTCAGCTCTCTAGCTCTGAACTTTGTTACACTTTCTGTAGAGAAAATAAAGCCCTCAGCACAATGCCTAGCAATTAGGAAACATGCAATAAATCAAAGTGACATGGTGACTGTATTCATGAACCTGGCCCTACTCTAGGCAGGGATTTACAAATGTACCAAAATAAATATGCAGATGTACAAAGACCCCAAAACAAAAAAATGCTTCAGATTATGAATTATGGAAGAAAGATGGGTAACTAGAGACACCTGGCATTCACCACCCCAAACAAGAACCAAGGCAATTAATAAACAGCTAAGAGAGAGCGCTGACATAGAGCAGGGGAATAGAGATGCACCCATGGTGATTGGAATTCTAGGAGGGCAACATGGAGCCCCATATCCTCTGCCTGGATCAGATCTTCCCGGGGTGAGGAGGGCCTTCCCATTGTGGAGAAAAGGTAAGTAGAAAATCCCCACCAACCCTCCTTGCCACCACAAATACCTATAGTGCTTACAAGAATCTCCATGGTCCTCACAATCCTTAAACCCACTTTGGAGAGCTGCTGGGAATTCATACAGCCACACTGCCCTAGATTAGGAACACAAGGTATGCATTCCCCACTCCAACCCATTCCTGTGAACCAAGCTACTATAGCACAGCACCATCTTGAGACCAGAGCCACTTTTAGGGTACACCCTACTCTGGAGGCCAGTGCACCTCTGGAGCACTAGGGCTCTGTCCTCATTCCACCAAGCCCACACAAGTAACTGAATGCCACAATCCTAGCTGCACAGAGCTTGGGCCCAGGATTGGCTGTGACTCTGGTTTTGCAAAGCAGGGGAACCAACCTCCACCACCACACTACCAGCCAGACGAACAGTCTGTCAGTCCTACCTAGAGAGAACATGCTCTTCAGCCAGCCAAGCCACTGCATGCTCTCTTCCAAGCGGGAGAGGCCCCTGAGCCTCTGAACAGCTGATATGCCCCACAGCCAAGAGGATGGTTATATTCCCATGCTCAGGATTTGCAAAACAATCCCAAAGTGCTCCACCACCACAGACAAGACGTGGCCTGCCCAATGGCCCTGTTCCCCCAATAAGGACCTGAGAGACAGCCCCATGGCCCACCCCTGGTGGATATGCTGCAGGCTGGCCAAGCAGCCCTGCACCTGCATACTGAGCTTGAGAAATCGCTCTGTGCCTATCATTGGCCTGAGAAATCACTCTGTGCCTGCCATGAGCAGACATGCCCCCAGGCCAGCCAAGCAGCCATGTGTCCATGTCCCAAACCTGAGAATAGCCCCATGAGCCACCTGCAGCAGACACGCCCTTAGGCTGTCCAAGCAGCTGTGTGCTTGCATCCAAGACCTGAGAAACAGCCCATGGGCCACTCCTGGCACACACACACACACCCACGACATCCAAGCAACTCTATGCCTGTGCTTCCTGCCAGAGTAACAGGCCTGTGTCCCCAACCCAAGTGAGCCAGATCCTAAGTTGGCCAACCCATCATGTGCACACATATACTCTTGACCTGTTGACCTGAGAAACAGCCTGGTGAGCCCATCTCTGGCAAAGCCACACCACCATCATCACAAACTATATCAGCCTAAGCCACTGAGAAACTTGCAAACACCATTCATGTGTATTACAACTGAAGAAACTATACAGAGACTACACTACTGTGTTCACCTAGAACAAAGGTGAATGCACTGCTGCAAACTAACAACCCAAGACCCATTCACACAACTAAATCTTTCCCTATAAAATCCACTTATAAAATTGGAAGAGGTGACTCTTCCACTAGAAGCATAGAAGTCAACACAGGGACACATTAACCATGAAAAAGCAACAACAAAAAAGCCACCTTCAAAGGAAAACAATAATTCTCCAGCAATGGACCCTAATCACAAGGAGATATATGAAATGCCAGAAAAAGAATTCAAAATAATAATCTTAGGGAAACACAGCAAGATAAAGGGAACACAGACAATTCAATGAAATCAGAAAAACAATTCATGATTTGAATGAGAAATTCAACAAAGCAATAGATATAAAAACAGAAATCCTAGAGGTGAAGAATTCAATGAGTAAAATTAAAAATACAATCAAGAGCTTTAACAACAGATGAGACCAAGCAGAAGAATTTCTGAACTTGAAGACAGATCTTGTAAAATAGTACAGGCAGACAAAAAGAAAAGAATAAAAAATTATAAAGAAAGCTGACAGAATTTATGGGACATCATTAAGCAAACAAATATTCATACTATGGTCATTGCAGAAGGAGAAGAAAAAGGAAAAGGTAAGAAAAAACACATTTAATAAAATAATAGCAGAAAGCTTCCCAAATCTTGGGAGACATATGGATATCCAGGTCTAGGAGGATCAAAGAATTCCAAATAGATACAACCCAAATAGGTCTGTCTGAGGCACATTATAGACAAATTGTCAAAAGTGAAAAAGAAAGAATGAATTATAAAAGCAGCAAGGAAAACATGTCAATCACATAAGAGAATCCCATTAGACTAACATCAGATTTCTCAGCAAAACCCTTACAGACCAGGATAGAATGGGATTGTATATTTAGAATACTAAATGAAAAAAAAAAAACCTGCCAGCCAAGAATATTATACTCACGAAATCTACCCTCCAACAATGAAGGACAAATAAAATATTCCACAGAGAAGCAAAAACTGAGGAAATTTTAAACCACCAGACTGGCCTTAAAAGAAATGTTGAAGGGAGTCTTACATCTGGAAGTGAAAAGACAATGATCATCATGAAAACAGGCAAAACTAAAAAACTCACTAGTAGAGCCAATACACAAAGGAGGAAGAAAAAGAAATCAAACCTGTCACTGCAGAAAGCCACTCAGCCACAAAAATAAACAATAGGAGGTCAGGAGCCTGAGACACAAGAATCACTTAAACCCAGGAGGCAGAGGTTGCAGTGAGCTCAGATCACACCACTACACTTCAGCCTGGGCAACAGAGTGAAACTGTGTCTCAAAAAAAAAATTAATTTTAATTTAAAATAAAAATAGAAAAGGAAGTAAGAAACAAAGCATATACAAAACAACCAGAGAACAACCAATAAAATGACAGGAGTAAGTTCTCACCTATCAGTAATAACCTTGAATGTAAATGGATTAAATTCCTTATTTAAATGACATAGATTGGTGGAATGGATTTTTAAACGACCCAAGTATATGCTGCCTGCAAGAAATTCACATCACCTGTAAAGACACATATAGACTGAAAGTGAAGGTTGGAAAAAGATATTCCATGCAAACAAAAACCAAAAGTAAGCAGAAGTAGGTCTACTTATATCGAACAAAACAGACTTCAAGTCAAAAGCTATTAAAAAGAGACAAAGAAGGACAGTATATAATAATAAAAAGATCAAGTCAGCAAGAGAGTATAACAATTATAAATACATATGCATCCAACAATGAAGCACCCAAATATATAAAGCAAACATTATTAGATCTAAAGGGAGAGACAGACTCCAATACAGTAAGAATTAGGGACTTTAACACCCCACTCTCAGCATTAGATGGATCGCTGGACAGAAAATCAACCAAAAACACTAAATTTAAACTTCACCATAGAGCAAATGGACTTAAAAGACATTTATGGACATTTCACCCAACAGCTGTAGAATACACATTTTTTTAATCAGTACATGTAACATTCTCCAGAGTTGACCATATGTTAGAACACAAAACGTGTCAAAATATTTTTAAAAATTAAATCACATCAAATATCTTATTTGACCCCAATGGAATAAAACTAGACATCAATAACAAGAGAAGTTTTAAAACTACACAATTTCATGGAAATTCAACAACAGGCTCCTGACTGACTAATGGGTGAAGAATGAAATTAAGAATAAATTTTTAAAATTCCTCAAGACAAAGTAGAAACACAACATACAAAAACCTATAGGACAGAGCAAAAACAGTGTTAAGAGACAAGTTTACAGCAACTTGCATTAAAAAACTAGAGAGATTTCAAATAAACAATCTAATGATGCACCTCAAGGAACTAGATAGAAAAAGAAGAACCATCCAAACTCAAAATTAATAAACACTAGAAAAGCAAGAACAAATGAAATTCAAAATTAATAAAAGGAAACAAATAACACAAATCAGAGCAGAAATAAATGAAACTGAGACTCAAAAATACAATAGATCAACCAAACAAAAAGTTGGTTTTTTAAAAGATAAGCAAAATTGACAAATTATTATCTAGACTAAGAAGACCAGAGGAAATCCAAATAAATGAAATCAGAAATGAAAAAGGAGCTATCACAATGGATACCACAGAAATACAAAGGATCATTAGTGATTACTATGAACAACCATATGCCAATAAATTTGAAAACCTAGAGGAAATAAATAAATTCCTGGACACATACAACCTACCAAGATTGAACCAAGAATAGAAAACCTGAAAAGACCAATAACAAGTAACGAAATTGAATCAGTAACAAAAAGTCTTACAACAAAGAAAAGTCCAGGATCGACAGATTTGTCACTGATTTCTATCAAACCCTTAAAGAAGAATTAATACCAATTATTCTCAAACAATTCCAAAATATTGAAACAAAGGAAATTCTTCCTAACTCATTCTGTGAGGTCAGTATAATACCAAAATCAGACAAGGGCATAACAAATAAGGAAAACTACAGGCCAATATCCCTAATGAACATAAATGCAAAAATCCTAAACAAAGTAGTAGAAAACCAAATCCAACAACACATCAAAAAGATAACACACCAGGACAAAATGGTATTTATCCCAGGAATGCAAGAATGGCTCAACATATGCAAATCATTAATGGAATATATACATCACATTAATTGAATAAAGAACAAAACCATACAATCATCTCAATAGATACAGAAAATATTTTGTTAAAATTCAACATCCTTTCATGATAAAAAAAAACTTGATAAATTAGGTTTAGAAGAAAAGTGACTCAACATAATAAAATCCAAGTATGACAAACACACAGCTAACATCTCACTGATGGAGAAAAGCTTTTATAAGAACTGGAATAAGTCAAGGATGCCCACTCTCATCACTATTATTCAATATAGTACTGGATGTTCTAGCCAGAGCAATTAGGCAAGAGAAAGAAATAAAGAACATCCAAAATGGCAAGGAGGAAATCGAATTGTCCCTGTTTGCCAAGAATACAATACAATCTTATACATAAAAAAACCTAAAGACTCTACCAAGAAAACACTTAGAACTGATAAGCAAATTAAATAAAGCTGCAAGATGCAAAATTAACTAACAAAATCAGTAGCATTTCTATACATGAACAACAAACTAGCTGAAAAAAGAAATCAAGGAAGCAATCTCATTTACAATAGCTACAAAAAATAAAATGAAATACCTAGGAATAAATTTAACCAAGGAGGTGAATAACCTCTACAAGAAAGATGACAAACACTGATTTAAAAAGTTGAAGAGGACACAAACAGGTAGAAAGACATCCAATACTCACGGATTGGAAGAATGAACAGTGTTAAAATGACAATACTACCCAAAGCAATCTACAGATTCAATCAAATCCTATCGAAATACCAATGCTATTCTTCATAGAAATGGGGGAAAAAGTCCTAAAATTTGTATGGAACCACAAAGACCCCAAATAGCCAAACCAATCCTGAACAAAAAGAACAAAGCTAGAGGTATCACACTCCCAGACCTCAAAATACACTACAAAACCGTAGTAGTAACAAGCACAGCATAATACTGGCATAAAAACATACACCTAGACAAATGGAAAAGAATAAAGAACCCAGAAATTAATCCACATATCTACAGCCAACAGATTTTTGGCAAAGTTTCCAAGAACACTCATTGGAGAAAGGACAGCCTCTTCAACAAATTGTACTGTGAAAACTAGCTATCCATGTGCGGAAGAATTAAACTAGACGCCCACCTCTCACCCTGTACAAAAATCAACTCAAAGTTGATCAAAGACCTAGATGTAGGTCCCAAAATGATAAAACTACTAGAATAAAACATAGGAGAAATTCTTCAAGACATTGGTCTGAGAAAAGATATTATAAATAAGACCTTAAAAGCAGAGGCAACAAAAGCAAACATAAATAAATGGGAATATATCAAACTAAAAAGCTTCTGAGCAGCAAAGGAACCAATCAACAGAGTGAAAAGACAACCTACAGAATAGAGAAACCATCTGAAAACTATTCATCCAACAGGGGATTAGTATTCAGAAAATAGAAGGAACTCAAACATTCTCAACAGCATAAAATCAAACAATCTAATTTAAAAATGGGCAAATGATCTGAACAGGCATTTCTCAAAAGAAGACATACAAATGGCTAACAAATACATGAAAATATGTTCAATGCCACTAATCATCAGGGAAATCAAAACAAAACCACAATCAGGTATCACCTCACCCCAGTTAGGATGGCAATTATCAAAAAAACAAAAAATAACAAATATTCATGAGGATGTGGAGAAAAGGGAACTCTCATACACTGTTAGTGCAACTGTAAACTAGTATAGCAACTACGGAGAACAGTATGGAGTTTCCTCAAAAAACTACAAATAGAACTGCCACATAATCCAGCAATTTCACTACTGGAAATTTATCCAAAGGAAAGGCAATCATTATATCAGTGACACATCTGCACTCCCATATTTATTACAGCACTCTTCACAATAGCCAAGATATGAGATCAACCCAGGTGTCTAACAACAAATGAATGGATAAAGTAATTGTGGTATATATACATAATGAATTACTATTCAGTCATTTAAAAAAAATGAAATCCTATCATTTGCAGCAACATGGATGGAACCAGAGGACATTATGTTAAGTGAAATAAGCCAGGAACAGAAAGATAAACACTGCATGTTTTCACTCATACATGGAACCTTTAAAAAGTTGATCTCATAGAAGTAAGAAGTAGAACAGAGGATACTAGAGGCTGAAAAGGGTAGGAAGCAAGGGGTGTATAGAGAGACTTATATTGAAGGATATAAAATTGCAGCTAGATAGGAGGAATAAGTTCCAGTGTTCTCTACTACTGCAGTATGACAATATATTTTATAGTTAGCAACAATATATCTTATAGTTTCAAATGGTTAGAAGGATTTTGAACATTCCTAACACAAAGAAACAATAAATGTTTGACATGAGAGATATGCTAATTACCCTGATCTGATCACTACACATTAGATATATCAAAACATCACTATGTACCCCATGAATATGTGTAATTATTATTTGTCCATTAAAAAGATATATTTTTGAAAGAATTATGAATTGTGACCCTTTTCCTCCCCCTTTCTCTTAGTTTTATAAAATCAAATAAAAACTTGGGAGGAAGCAAACAGTTGTTCTAATTATTAGTTATAATCATGCTAAGTGGAGAGAGATATAGGACATTCTGGAGAATATGAACATTCTTAGTTACAATAACAGAACTGCTACTCCCCAAAGGAAGCTAAGGGGAGTCTGCAACCATCATGATTCTAATATGTAAGCCCTCTTTAGATAAGCTAATATTCAAAACCAGTTTTTAAACTCAGCAATTTCTGCCTTTTTATTTTGAAATGTTGACAAAACACCAATTTGGAGATAGTCAACAATCACAAAAAAAATTAGACATCATTTACCATTTTTTCACTATGCTATGGCCATCTCTCAATGACTGTAAACAAGAACGAAGCTTTATAAGAAAAAAATAGACTAATAGTGCTATAGTTTGAATGTGTTCCCCAAAGTTCCTGTGTTGGAAACTTGATCCCCAATGTGTGGGGAGGTAGGTCCTAATGAAACTTGATCCCCAACATGTGGGGAGATAGGTCCTAATGTTTGGGTTATGGGGACACTGCCCTAGTGAATGGATTAATGTAATTGCAGCAGTGGGTTCCTTACAAAACGATGAGTCTGGCCCCTTCTTTGTCTTTTGCCCTCCCTTTGCCCTTCTGCCATGCTGTGAGGCAGCTAGAAGACACTCACCAGATGTTAGCCCCCTGAACTTGGACTTCCCAGCCTTCAGAACCATAAGCCAATGAATTTCTATTCATAATAAATTATTCACCTGTGGGATTCTGTTATAGCAGCACTAAACAAACGAAGACAAATAGCGTTTTTTTAAAAGAAGAGTTAGCTTTCTCAAGGGTCAGAACGCATAGGTTTCTGAAACTTAGAAGCCTAGTAGCATACATCAAGTCCTTTCCTGCTCCCAGAACCCTGAAATGCTCCCCTTTATTTGACAAGTGTCTAGTACCACGTGGCAACTGTTTACTGAGCATTCACTATGTGCTAGGTAGTACTGTAATAAATGCTTTCTTGTCATGGTTCTTACCCACACAGTCACAGTGTTAACTAAAGTCAGAACCAGGATGCAGACTCATGCTGGTCTGATTCCAGTCCGTGTGTCCTTATGGGTCCACCCCAGGGCATAGAACTACCTGTTCTGCCTCATTTCCTATTATTAGGTATGACTTCCTAGCAGCATCCCAGGCTTTCCTGTCACAATCTCTTGCTTCTGCTCTTCTTTCTGCAAAAATGCTACCTCACCACTGAGTCTGTTGAAAGCTGATCATCCTTCAAAATGAGGAGACCACATGACTCCCTTCAGAGAGACATTTTTGCAATCCCCCCATTCTCCCTGTGTCCACACCTGCTTTTCTACATGTGTTAACACATGGTAGCTTCTTGACAAAACCATAGAAGTATTTGGAGGCTCATGGTGTCCTGGAAAGTGCTGGGACTTTCCCAAAAGAGTTTGAATCCTAGTCGTGATCTGTGTTCACTATGTGGGTTTGAGTAAGTTCCTTAGATATCCTGTATATAAAGCAGGCCCACCTGGAAGGGTTCCCATGAGTTCTAATGAGAGACCATCTATGTGGCCCTCGCTTCCTTCCCCTTCCCCACTGAGAGCACTTCTCATTATCTGCCTCACCTAGTAGTGAGTTGGGTATTTCTCTTGCTACCTGTATTAAATTGTGTAAGATACATACATAGGCCATAGATCAGTCATTGTGTGTTTCCTGCTTAACTCCATATGTAGCAGGGCCTCTATTACTACCTATCAAACTGAATTAAATGAACATCTCCCCCAGCATATGGAGTAAAACACTTAGATCCCCCTCATTTATTCAATCTGGATCTCAGAGTATACATTCTTAATGTGATAAGAATTATTCAGAGTTGCTAACTTTCAGAAATAGTCTTCACACAGAACCTATAAATCTTTAGCAGGAAGCTGCATTTATGTAAACATGTGGTGAATTTAAGGATTTCAGTGTATATTTTATTATTATTTTTACTTCTTACTTCTCCACCCCATGGTTCTGTAGCAGTATAGATTTTAAAAAAATGCTTCCAAGCAGAGTTCCTATGACGGCTCAGAATAGATTGGATTTAATTTTTAATATTCTGTTCTTAGTTATTACGGACAGCCCACTCTGCCCCAGCAACTCTGGAGCTACCAGCATAGAGAAGCCAAGCAGAGAAAGGAAGAGAGCATGATTCCCAGATTCTTGGTCAATGTTAACTCTCACCAGCTGTGGAATATTACACAAGTGAATAAATTCATCTAAGCCTTTATTTCCCATCTGTAAAATGAGGATAATAATAGCATTGTTCTTGCAGCAATGCTGTAAGAATTCAATTAGAAGCTGTACGCAAAATCACTTGCTAATATGTCAGAAATACGATGCTAATGATAATTACTGGTGCTGCACTATTGCAGTTCACCATAGTTGAGCTTCCTGAATACCTAGTAAATAGGGAAAGCCAGAGTTTACAGAGTTTTCAGTGTTCAGTGAGAGGCAGCTTAACAGTTCTTTGAAAAAGAAACTTTAACCCTCTATACACGGAGAAATTTATCATGTGGATACACACAGGAGACTGAGAATTTCCTAATGAATGATGTATTTGGGGCCATTTTGGAAGGAACAAAGACCTTCTTCCTGGGAATGTTTTTCACAGTGATACCTGGTAAAAGTTGAGGGTACAATATTGGACTGCCGTTCAGTAAAGGGGTTCCTTGGCAGCCAGACTTTTTGTTTCTTGCAAAGCCCTTTCTTGGGCTTGAGAATTTTTCAGTATCAGAGAATGGCTTCATTATCTATAGATCCTCCACATGGTAGAAGAGGGTCGGGGAGAGAAAAAAAGAGAGGGAGAGCTCATTTCCCTTCAGGTTCAGCCTCACCTATCACAGGGCAAAGAATCAAGCATCCATGATTCCCTATAACTATCTTATTTGACAAGCTGGAAGAATATTAAAATCTTTACTAGAACATAGCACTTCACCAAGAGAAAAATCCCAAACTAAAATGCTTTCTTGCTCCAAAGTAAACTATTAAGTCACAAATTTATATCAATGAGCACAAGTCTCCTTTGCCTAATGCTCAAATATTTAGCAAATATGTGTTGGGCATCTATTATGGGCCTAACAATACTGCTATTGATAAGAGGCATATAATAAAAATAATAACAAACACTTACTGGATGCTTTCTGTGAGCCAAAAAGCAATTCTGGATATTCTTGGTCTTAAAATATTGACATATCACACACACACGCACACACCTGAGCTGTGGAATTCACTCGAGACTCAGGAACAGCCTCATCTCCAGGCACTCACTCCCAACAGTGGCTTTCTCCTGGATGGTGGGCAGTGAGTCCTTCCTCCTTGCCGTTTTCTCTCACGTGATGAGGCAACACCAAGTGGATGCAGTGTCCTTCCCCCAGAGAAAAAGCTGTTCCCTTGTCTAAGCACAGTGACTTCAGACTGGAAGAACCAGACTGGAGGCAGCCTCCCAAGGGACGAGGTACCATTCTGGGCCACCCGCAGGCTCCAGGGTGCCCATGGAGACAGCCTGACTCACCTGGTTGACCATACAGGTCCAGGGCAGACAGAAGTGTCTGAGGTCCTGAAGGGAAAGGCCGACACCCTGTTGGAGCCATACCCTGGGGATGCAGAAACCTTTCCTCTTACTCCCACCAGGCCATAGAGGGCAGGGGTCCTGGTGTCTGCCCTTGCAAAGGGAGCAAGGAGATGCTGATGGCTGAGATGGTAACCTTGAGAAGATAGGGATGTGTCTTGTAGCACCAAGGCTGGCATGGCCAGTCAGCACCATCCAAAATCACTGCAGGAAAGGGGGACACGTTCAGGAAGGAAAGGTGAAAGGACTGCCTCTGTTGGGAAAAAACAGATTCCAGCATTGGCCCCACATCCCTTCAAAGAGCACATCTACACTTAAGAATCTCATTTAAGTCAAATATCACAAACATGTACTCACATGTCTGGAATCTTCCTTTCTATTGGAACTGCCTGTTGAACTCATCAGCCTCCCTCTTGGACAGTGATGGTGATGGCTACCTCCTAATTGCTCCCCCACCCCACCCATTCTCTGCACTGCAGCTAGAGGGAGAATTCGAGATTGCAAACCTGACTTCATTGCTGCTGCACTTGAAATAAAACCATAGAGGTTCCCCAGCATCTCAGGATAAAGGTGGACTCCCATAAGGATTTCTAAGGCCCTATCTGATTTCTTCCTGCCAACATCCCAGGCTTTGGTTCCAGAGTTCTTCTTTTCACCCTCAGACCCTTAATCTTCCACAGTTTCCTTCTAAACTCTCAATTCCAGGCCTGGCATAAGCCTCATCCACTCCTTCCCCCACTTGTCTAACTCCTGTCTTCTCACCCCTCAAGCCTCTGGGTCCCATCAGTGGAGAATCTCCGCATCCTCATGGGGTCTCTTACCATGAACTCGCCCACTGTTTCTAATGCCTGGCCAGCTGTTGACAGTGACAGCCCTGTGGGGAGCCCAGCATGGACTCTTACTGGAGGCTCAGGAAGTTGGCGGAATGAACATATTAAAGACGGGAGGCAGAAGACCACCCAAGAAGCCAGCTCCCAGCCGAATCTAGACCAACACAAGAGTGGCTTCAAGGGCTATTAAACGGCCATCCCAGATCAACCAGCTCCTCACCTCTTCCTGAGGCCAAATGAACCACAGGCACAGCTTCTGAGAGAGTGCAAGATGAGGAGGAACTCGCCAGAGTTCTTGCACCTGGTCACAGTCACGTTCTTCTCTGATTGCGCTCAACAGGAGCATCTGTCTCCCCCTTGGTGCTGCCTCTTCCTTTGAGATAAGTGCTGTGATTGTATTTTATTTTTATTTTTTTGAGAAGGAGTTTCACTCTTGTCACCTGGGCTGAAATGCAGAGGTGTGATCTCGGCTCACTGCAACCTCCGCTTCCCGGGTTCAAACGAGTCTCCTGTCTCAGCCTCCCGAGAAGCTGGGACTACAGGTGTGCACCACCACACCCGGCTAATTTTTGTATTGTTAGTAGAGATGGGGTTTCACCATGTTGGCCAAGTTGGTCTCGAACTCCTGACCTCAGGTGATCCGCCTGCCTCAGCCTCCTAGAGTGCTGGGATTACAGGCGTGAGCCACCACGCCTGGCCTGTGATTGTGTTTTAAATGCAGGCACACTGTAGATGCAGAGTATCTTCCCTCATAAACACTGATAGACATCCACAGGATGATACAATGCATATTCTAGGCTCCTACGGCCTGGGTTCTACTGGGGGTATTTTCCCCATATTTCTGAAATAGAGTCATTTTTCCTTTAGGGACATACAGCTCAGTGCATCTGTCACTGCTGGGTTTAGATCATAATCCCAAATAACGGTGCAGCATAGCTTGCAAAATACCAACTTCTCAGCATTTTGATGTTGAGGGTGTACTAAAGTGAAAATAATGGAATTGAAAAGCTGTAGCTTTAACTGTAATCAGCCGAATCCACCTCCCTTCTCCAGACACCCACCGGTCTGAAACCTCCAGCGCAACACTTTACACCAAATTCAGCAAGCCCCACGAAGCTCACTGGGGAGCCCGGGGAAAATGGATTGACACCCACTATGAATATGATCGAAAAAATCTCAGCAGAAAATACAAACAATGCTTTGTTTCCATACAAAACTTAGCCCCTTGGGAAATTACACTTAGATGATTTATGGAATGTGGGTCTTTAGCTGTATTACGCTTTGCAGTGCCGACAAAGACAACAGTAATGTATAATTGATTCCACTTGGATCTCAGAGAGTCAATAAAGAACTTTGTTTATCCATAATTTTGTTGGGCAAATCTCCCAGATGGTACTGAAATGTTGCATTTTTAAGATGTTGAGTTTCATCCAGGAGGATCATAAATTATAAAGATAATGTGTCTTTCGTATCGTTACAGTCATCTAATCGTAATCACAATTATAGTCACTGTGAAATCTAACTACATTCTATTTTAGTATTACTCTCGACATTTTTAAAGCTTCATTTATTTAAGAGGCACAAGTCAAAATAGGGGCTTCCGTAATCCCAAAGCTCCACTTGCTAATGCAAGGTCAAATTTATAAATTAAAACCTTTCATGAAAATAAAAATGTAATATTCTTATAATAGGAATCAGCAGTACAAATATACACTCTTCAGTAGGTTTTAGGTTCACTTTCTCACTCCATAGTAAGAGGCTTTAGCTACGTTCCTAGGAAACTAACATTTTATCTCTGCAATAATTTTCTACTATCCAAAACATGTAATTTGTGCTTTCATTAAAGATAAAATTGTCTCTCTCTCTTATTGTTGCATCACACAAAAATATTTAAATAGAGAATCACAAAATTGGGAAGGGCAGGTTTGGAATGGCGTGACTTAAATATAAGATTCTGGCTTATGAGACGCCTCTGGAGGGCCCTGGTGGGTGCAGCTCCCTGGGCCAGGCAGGCCTGCCAGTGCCACTGAGACGGGTGCACCAGCATGGCCCACGTGACTCCCTCCCGAGGGAGCGACAGGACCTGCATATTAAGACACTGCGGACAGAGAAAGCAAACAGTACTTTCAAAAACAAGCCCCTGAGTGGAAAATTACCCTGGCAGAAGTTCCAGATTGCAGTCATTGGCTTATAATTGAGCTGCTTCTCCTGAAGGCAACCCCCTCTCACCTGCTCCAGGTGAGAGGCCTCAGGGATTTAGGTATCAAGGAATGGTTAATGATTCTCTCAAATAATGGCAGGAAGACCAGCTGGCTTCTGAACAGAGGGGAAGAGATGGGGGCAAGAGAAGGACATAGAAGAGACTAGCGCAGCAGTTCCGAAACTCCAGATGCCTCCGTATCACCTGCAGGGTTTGTTGATACCAAATTGCAGGGCTACACCCCCACAGTCTGCTCCACGGGTCTGCGATGGGGCCCAAGTATTTGCATTTCTAATAAGTCCCCACAAGCTGCAGCTGCTGCTGGCTTCAAACCCACACTTAGGGAAGCACAGCGCTAGGGGCTGCTTACTCCAACTGTGGTCCTTGGACCAGTGGCATCAGGATCACCTGGAGGCTTGCTGGAAATGCACCATCTCAGGCCCACCCCACATGTATCATTCAGAAGCCACAGCTTAACAAGATTCTCCAAGTGGTTCGTGCACACATTAAAGTTTGTTAAGCGCCGTACTACATAATTTACCGTCCTTCCCACTCCTGGATTCAATGACAGTATTGCACTGCATAATGACGTTTCAGTCAACAACAGGCTTTATACATGACGGTGCTCCCATGAGATTCTCACAGAGCTCAAACATTCCTATTGCACAAATAAATACTCACCATTGTGTTACAGTTGCCCACAGTATTCAGTACAGTAACTTGCCGTCAGGGTTTGTAGCTGTGAAAGGAAAATATCTTGGGCCCCCAAAATCACCCAGGAAAACCCCAGCCAGGAACTGCTCATGGCAAATCTGCCTACCATTCTACTCCAGGTCACTCCTCTGCTCACTGAGGTAGATGCATATCTGATTTGCCTCCTTTGGAAAAGCTAATCGGAAACTCAAAAGAATGTAACCATTTGTGTATCACCTGTCTGTGACCTGGAAGCTCCCTCCTTGCTTCGAGTCTTCCTGCCTTTGCCTCAAGTTGTCCCACCTTTCCAGACACACCAATGTACTTCTTACATTTATTGATTGATGTCTCATGTCTCCCGAAATGTATAAAACCAAGCTGTGCCCTGACCACCATGGGCACATGTCATCAGGATGTCCTGAGGCTGTGTCACGGGCACATCCGCAACCTTGGCAAAATAAACTTTCTAAACTAACTGAGACCTGTCTCAAATTTTCGGGTTTCACGTAGCCTAGGAGCACTAGGCTGTACCGTATGGCCTAGGTGCAGAGTAGGCTACACCCGTCTGTATGAGCGCACTTCCTGATGTTCACACAATGTCAACATTTTGCCTAATGACGCATTTCTCAGGATATATCCCCATTGTTAAGCAACGCATGACTATAATTCCATGTCCACATGACTCCTGATGTGTGTGTGTTTGCGTGTACATGTGTTTGCAGGTGAAGAAAATAGGGTGTGGTTTCCCTTTAACCTCTGATTTACTTCTCTCTCTCACTCCCTTTCCCCCTAATAATGTACTAAAGTAAGGGTTTGCATTCTGTGCAAGCACAAAGCATGCAAATTAGTGCTGAGCTGGCTGTACCATCACAACAACCTGCCCATCTGAGATACGCCCTGACCCTGTGCCTCAGAGCAAGGTGGCAACTGTCTTGACTCATTCATCTTTTTGCCACAGCGTGGTCTAGGTCAAGGCCTTGTACACAGTTGGTGCTCAATAAGTGTTTTGGGTCGATTGAGAGACTGCTGGCCGAGGCCAAGTGGTGAAACACACAGCACCTGCTTGCGCTATAATATGTTCCACATTCTCATCTCCAGACCCAATCCCCCTCTTTCCCAGGAACCATGCAGATCCCAGCCCAGCCTCCCCAGGCTTAGCCTGCTCTCGGATTTCAGGCCAACAGCTCCTCTCCAGAAAGTCTCTGGAGAGCCTCTGGTTCTATGAGCCCCACAGTCTGGATGCTGGAGCCCCAGCCTGTCTAGAGCAGTGGTGGGCAAGCTTTTTCTACAAAGGGTTAAATGGTTAATAGTGCAGTCTTGGTGGGCCATACAGTCTCAGTCGTGTGCACCTACTCCACCCAGCTGATTTTGCTCAAAATTATCCAAAGACAATACTTAAACAAGTAGGCATGGCTGTATTCTAAGAAAACATTCTTTACGGACACTGAAATGTGAATGTCATATAATTGTCATGTATTGTGCAGTATTCTTCTTCTGCCTTTTCCCCACTATATAAAAAGGTAAAAGCCATTCTTATCTTGCTGGCTGCACAAAAAACAGACCCGATTTAGCATCTAGGCCATACTTTGCCCTCTTCTAGAGGCTAAGGGCAAGGTTAAGATGACATCCTGGCTCTGTCTCTGACTCACCGTGGAATTAAACCACCTGCCTAACCTCTCCCTAGAACCCACCTCAGAGGGCTGCAGTCAAGGTGAACTGGGAGGATGCTTATGAAATCTGTGGCCTGTAGTGAACGTCCCATCAATGGTGGGGTAGTTGATGTTGTGGCCAAACTCTAGAATAAATCAATGGAAACAAGGATCAGGAAAAGACCAGGATGTGCCAGTCAGGAAACAGAACCCTTCTGAAAAACCGCAAGGGGGATGTGGACCCTTCAGAGGAGACTGAGGTCTCCCCAGAGTGCCCCACTTGAAGGGGCTTTGAGGACAGTGAGATGCCTGCCCAGTGGGCTCCAGGAAGCTGCCAACTTCCCAGGAGTTACATGGGCAAAACCAGCACTGCAATGTGTTGGAGAGCATGAGGACTTACAGAGGGTGCTACTGTGGGCAGGGCAAGCCCCACTCCCAACCTTGACCTGGAGGTGAAAAAGAGCCACAGAGTCCCTAGGAGGTTGGGACGTGGGCCTGACTCTCCCACTTAGAAGCCTTACGATAAGCTGGGAATAGGGCCTCAGTCTCGTCATCTGTAACATATTTGTTAGTTGGTCTAACAGATACTTAACTGAATACCTACTCTGTGCCAGGTAACGTGTCAAGCACTATAAACACAAATGTATCTTTTAAAAAGACAGACGAGCTAGAAAGATAGAATTGGTGGGTAGATAGATCAATCAACTGATTGATCGGCCACTGATCGATACTAGCAGCTGTCATCAGCAACTTTGCTTAGGAGAATACTTTCATTAGCCTCTTGAGTTGGGCAAGGTGAGGCCCAAATGCCACGGGGCCAGCCAGAAGAGGGGATCTCTAGCTGGCTGCTGTGAGGTGGCAGGCAGACACGGGCCCCTTCCTGCAGGAGTCACTCTGCAGCTTTGAAGGGACCCACTCTTGCCAACTGGACCACAGAGTCAGACCATATAAGGAGGTCACAAGTGTGGAAGAGAGGTCACAAGTGGACAGAGTGGGCCACTTCAAAGGAGCAGAATGATTCCTGCAGGAAGGGGTCCGTGTTGCCAGATTGTCCACGCTTTTAAAAGAAACTAGAATTCCAGATTTTCATGTGCAGTGAACCAAATGTTAAATATTGGCCTCTATTTCAAAAATGTTCAAATGCTATGGGCCAAAGAAAGCGCACCTGTGAGCCACACATCTCTTTCCTGGAGCCCACTAGTTTGTGATCTCCAATTAGAAACAGGCAGCAAAACAAAGAAATCGCTGAACCCCCGCTGCACAGGAAACGCGGAAGGGAGAACAGCCTGAGGGCGAGTGGCAGGGGAGGGAGAGACAGGAGAGACAAGGAGGCTAATGGGGCGTGTCCAGGCCGCCTTGGCCGCGGGCTCTGAAGGACAAAGATGGCTCCTGTTTCCCGTGACGTCAACCCCCTCATCCCCAGCCAGACTTAGAGTAGATTGGCCTTGTGTGAGTGGTCTGCAGAGAGACCCAGAAAGGCGGCCGAGTACAGCCCCTGAGGCAGGGAGGGCTGGGAGCTGAGGGAAGAGGATGGCCATGCAGTGGCTCACTCAGACCCCTGAAGCCCCTTGGGAGTGGCAAAAACAGCCTAGGCCAGAAATAGGGGGCTCCTGTCCATTTAATCTCAAAGGACAGGGTCACTCCAGCCTATGGCCAGTTAAACAGAGGATAGCAAAGTCCAACCCAGTCCTCAAGGAATCTTTTAAGGAAGACAGATGAGGCTATGTGGACCTCAGGATCAGATAAGTAGCCAGGCGCCATCACACATGCCCGTGGTCCCAGCTACTCCAGAGGCCTGAGACAAGAGGATTACTCCTAGCCCAGGAGTTCAAGGCAAGCCTGGGAAAAAGCAAGATCCTGATATCTTAAAAAAAAAAAAAAAGATCACATAAGGAAGCATTTTACTGAGCAGCATCTATGTGCCAGGTATTTGCACATCAGAACTTTGACCCTCACAGCACTATGGGGTGGAGAGTGTTACTCTAGTGTATCCATGAAGAGAGCCAGGAGCCAACGCTTGGATAAGGAGCCATAACATGCCTTGTAAAAGCAGACGCAGGAATCCTAGCCGGGTGTCGGAGGCCCAAGTCCGCCTTGCTACTTAGCCTCCTGCAAAGTGTGATTTGATAAGAGGAGTGGATGTTGCTATTGTTGTTGTCGTGTTGTCATTGTCTCAATCCGGCCCTATCTACAGAAGAGAGACAGTGTCTGGTCACCAACAAAGTGTACCTAAAACTGGAGAAAGTGCAAGAGCTGCTGCCTGATGGCTCACGCCCCAAG
Organism: Hylobates moloch; assembly: GCF_009828535.3. Taxonomy (NCBI): domain Eukaryota; kingdom Metazoa; phylum Chordata; class Mammalia; order Primates; family Hylobatidae; genus Hylobates; species Hylobates moloch. The sequence goes on along the minus strand of NW_026652278.1, from coordinate 6,596,704 downwards.
GTCTCCAGGCCCTTCCCATCACTCTGTTCACTGGACAAATCCTTCTGGGGAGCAGAGAACAAGCCTGGAGTCCAGCTTTGTGAGGGTGAAGCCCTGTGTTCCACTTTTATCTTCTGGGTGACCTCAGACATATCGTTTAACCTCTCTGAGCCTCAGTTACCTCATCTATGAAATGGGAATAATACCACCTTATATCTTGAAAGGTTATTTTTGTGAAAGGTTATATGAAGAGCATATGAAAGTCTACATCAGGAGCTGGGCGTGGTGGCATGTGCCTATAGTTCTAGCTATTTGGGAGGCTGAGGCAGGAGGATAGCTTGAGCCCAGGAGTCAGAGGCTGCAATGAGTCATGATCCCGCCATTGCACTCCAGCCTGGCTGGCAGAGCGAGACCCCATCTCTAGAAAAAATAAAAAACCAAAAGAAAAAGAAAGTTCTACATCAAAGATGCTTTGTGCTTCTGTTGGGTTTTGTCGCCGTGGCTACTGGTGATAACATGTGCAGTTCCCCCACGGACTTGGGCATCAGGGAAAGGAGCCCTGACTCTCTTCCACTGTTGAGACCTCCTCGTGTGGTTTCACTCTGAGTCATCACATCGAGTCACCTGCCCTCCCCCTGGATGAGCTAATCACTGGCCTTTCAGGTGACCCCACCATGGAGCAGAGGCTGTTGGGATCTCAGAGAACTGGAGCCACTTGAAGGACTGAGCAGCCTTCTCTGACATTTGGGGCACTGCACTCCTGCTTCTGCTGAACTCTCCGTTTCGTTCCACCTGGACTCCAGGGTGGGCCCCTGCTCTCTGCTGCCCCACTGACCTGCACCTGCCCGGTGTTCCAATTCTCCATGACCTACTGGAGCACACACATGACTATGTGGACCTCTGCATTGGCTAGAACTTGCCTACAAGAAGACGTGGGACATTCACCTGGGCAGTGCCTCTGGCATCTTAATTCAAACAGTACCTGACACTGGAGTTTGAGAGCAAAGAATGAGGATAACAAGACTTGGTCTTTGCTGTGCTTATGGGTAAGGTTCTGCCCATTACCATGGTGTCAACTTTGAGTGGGAATCCCACATGCCACTCCAGGAAGACACCCCTTACACACACACATGCCATCATCCCATGGCTCTCAGCAACAATGTCACATGCACTGATGGCAAACATGTCTAATGTTTAAATTTCTCACTTTTTAAATTTATTTATTTATTTATTTATTTATTTATTTATTTATTATTTTTGAGACAGAGTCTTGCTCTGTTGCCCAGGCTGGAGTGCGATGGTGCAATACTGGCTCACTGCAACCTCTACTTCCCGGGCTCAAGCAATTCTCCTTCCTCAGCCTCCCAAGTAACTGGGATTACAGGTGCCTGCCACCACGCCTAGATAATTTTTGTATTTTTAGTACAGAAGAGGTTTCACCATGTTGGCCAGGCTGGTCTTGAACTCCTGACCTCAAATGATCCACCCACCTTGGCCTCCCAAAGTACTGGGATTACAGTTGTGCGCCAGCATGCCCGGCCTAAATTTCCCACTTTTTTAACGTAAGTACATCCACTGGTCCTGTATTTTATGACATCCTGTGATCCTACCCACCCTGAACCATGTTCTGGACAGCAGAGGGGTGGTAGGTGCCAAGCACTGTGACTCTAGTGTCGGGAATTTCTACCAAGCCCCAAAACTATATGAGGAGAGGGACTACAGGGGTACGGTTGCAGGAATGTGTGGGGTGCCTGGGCATTGCCCACTTTGTTCACAGTCTGTCTGCCATGTCAAGGCCAACCAGCTACCTGCACACACATGCTGCAGCCGCTAACATTAAAATAAAAGTTGTCTTCACACCACCTCAAATCATTGCTCATAATACATGTGCCACACTGGGAATCATTGGCCCACACTAAAGAGTGTATAATTCATCAGTTGCACTCCCTTCTTTTACTAATTTTGCAATTTAATTTTTAAAAAATTAAGTTTCCTTGATATGATCCATCCTTTATATACCTAAGGAATAGGCATTACTGCTTTAAATTAAATATAATTTTGAAACATGCCACATGGATGCCACCATCCCTTAAGTCCTTTAAACTACCTTCTCTTAGAAACAACGTGACATTTTGGCTGAACATAAGTGTCTTTTTATTCCAACTGTAAATGAGCATTTTATGCCCTCCAAAAATCAAAACGATATTTTTACTGTTATGATTTTATTATGCTCCTTTATAGGGTAGTTTGCTTTTGTGAAGTTAAAGAACGCAGTGAAGTGGAAACTTGTAACAAATAGGGCATATTGGAATTGGGCTGTGTGGTTTAAATTTTCCGTTCATTTAATTGGGGAGAAAAGTGTGTGTTTGTTTGGATATCTAATTATTGGGAAAGGAGAGGTTCATTTGTCTGAGTTAATATCCCTTAACCAAGTTAAAAATTAGCATACATCTCTTTAATTATACTTCGAAGCGACAGCATCATGCATCAGCCACTCACTCAGGCCCATTTTCCGCAGTTCTCATCCACCTGATCCTGGAACAGGGACAGGAGGGAGTGTCCTGCCCACCTGCCCCCCACCAACCCTCCCCACGCACACACTGCCCTGTTGCTGGAGGGACATCCCCGCCCCATCGTTGACCCAAAGCCCCCATGACCTTGTGTGACCAGTCCCCCCGGTGTGCTTGGCCTCTCTGACTTTCTGGTGGCCTAAGAAGGCACAGGCATCGCTCCCAAGTCAGACGCTGCACCTGCCCCTGCTCTGCCTGGGTAGATCCCACTCCTGCTCCCCCGTAGGCTTCCGCTAATCCCATGGACTAGTTAAGACCCCTCTAGTCCACCCCATCCCAGTACTGACTCCCCACTCCTCATCATTCACTTCCACAGCCTCGCCTCTCTCCTAATTACACATTCAATGACAACTAGGTGGTGTACTCCATGAAGGCAGAGACCTTTTCTTCGTTATCTCTCGAATTCATGTATCTTTAGTGCTTGTGTGTTACTTGGAGCATAGCTGTGTTCAATAATTGTCTACTGAGTGAATGAATGAATGAATGAATGAACAGAAAATGGCAAATTTGTGAATGCTTGTGAGCTCTCCCCTGTGACATTACTGGGCCCATATTTGATCTCAGAAGCCTAGCCACATAGAAACCACTGTAGACCCGGTGAATGCACCCCCTGGAGGCTGAGAAGAGGGGGGATCTCTCCGGCAGTAGGAGTACATGTTAATTTCTAAGCACATCATCTGAAGGTTTCATTCATTCACTGCTTCTTCTTATTGCCAAAATCAAATGGTCTGTAGCTTAAATGTCTGACAATATGGTTGAGGAAATAGTAGAATCGCAATGTGCTAAGTTGCTATTTAAAATTATGTTTATACAGAGCTTATAATAATATGAGAAATTGCTTATGATATAATATTAACAAGAAACCAAATAGTCTATGCTGTGCAACGTTATATGAAGACTTTGATGGCAAATGCATATTTTAAAACTCACAGGATTCTAATATAATGCAAGAAGAAAATAGCAAGAAGGCTGATTATTTCTGGGTGATGAGTTTAGGATGCTTGTTTCTTCTTTCTGCTTCTCTGTATTTACCAGATTTTCTACAGTGAGCATTTATTACTTTCATATTATGTAGAAAGAAATCATAATGCTTTTTCTTCCCAAAGAGAAAAGGATCTATAGTTGCCTCTACTCCCACAGCCAGCTTAGAATTGCCATTTTTTGTTTTTCCAAGGATGGCCTCCTGGTGACATCTGTGTCCTGGAGGCCTTCTCATTCCTGGGGGCGTGGCAGGGGTGGATTTGCACCACTGAGGAGTCCAGCCAGCTCACACGGACTGGCTGGAGACCCCACGCCTCACTGCGGCCACTCCCTTTCTTTTCTTTTCTTTTTTTTGAGACAGGTCTCACTGTGTTGCCCAGGCTGGAGTGCAGTGATGTGATCACGGCTCACTGCAGCCTCGACCTTCTGGGCTTAATCGGTCCTCCCACCTGAGCCTCCCGAGTAGCTGGGACCACAGGTGTGAACCACCATGCCCAGCTAATTTTTTTATTTTTTCTAGAGATGAGGTTTCGCCATGTTGCCCATGCTGGTTTTGGACTCCTGAGCTCAAGCGATCCGCCTGCCTCAGCCTCCCAAATTGCTGGGATTACAGGTGTGAGCCGTCACGCCTGGATAAACCCTTTTCCAACATGCACGTGTGCGTGAGTGTGGGGACTGAGTTTCCCCATCACCTGAGTCGGGGCGGCACCAGCAACAGCTCGTACCTACGTTTTGCCTGTTAATTATTCAGGCCCTGGTGTGGCACTGCAGCCTGCATTTCACTTCCAAAGTGTCTGGAAATCAATAACTAATTTATATAGAGTTCTCTTAGAAATAGGTGCTATTTTCCATCTCATTAAAATACAACTTGAAATGAAGCCATACCTGCCACTGGGATTCGACTCTGGTTGGCCTCTCTCATCCGTGGGATAGAGTGTCCAATGGGAGAGGATGAAGAGGGTCTTCAGGCCCCACTCACAGGTGAGAAATGAAAGGCAATTGGGCAAATGTCCTACATGCTTGGCCCAATAGCAAAGCCCCTGTGGTCACAGCTGAGGGACCATTCTGAGTCCAGCATGGTGGCTCTCGCTTAGGAATTTTTCAGTGTGCCTCGGTGTGAATTCATTTCAGGAATTAGAGTAACCAGTGATAATTGTGTGTGTGGGTGTGTGTGTAGAAAGGATTTTTCAAGATCCTACTGGAGGTCCTCTGATAGCCAGAAACACCCAATGCTATGTGGTTCTTACTGTTCCTGTGCCCCCTAATGCACCTGCTGGATTGGATGCCCAAGGAAACCAGCATATATTCATAGACTTCCTGCAATGTTTCATTTTTAAAGAAAAATCTTTAAGGTTTTAATAGGTTTTATTTAACAGCATGTAAAACATTGGCATCATGGGTACAAGATCTCCCTTTAAATTACTTATTGAAACATCAATCATTTGAGTTCACAAAGATAGGATAAAAAATTTATTAAAATACCATCTAGTTAGAAAAGCACTGGAATGCATCTACCCAAAAACTCCCAGTGCACATTTTCTTTGATTTGTTGATATTTCTGAAACCCAGCAACTAACTTGCTTTGACAAGGGGCCAGGTAATGTTCTCAACCTGGTCCCAGCATCTCTCTCACTAGGTCCCACCCAGCCAGTAAACTCAGATCCACTGTCACCTCCTCCCATGCTCCAAATGGAACCAGGGGCTTTGTTCTCTGAATTTCTTTGTTCTCCATCTTCATCTTTAACCCTCTGACTCTCTCGAGGGGTGCTATGTGGACCTTCCACCACATCACCCCTTCTGCTAACATTACACAGTGGGGCAAGGGGTCTCATCTTCAGGCTAGTTTCTAGGAAGAGGACAGGAAGGGAAAAATCAATATTCAGGAAAGAGATGGTGAGAGCATCAAGTTGAAGTATAAATTGAAGGAGGGAGAGGCTGTGAGGTCTTCCTGGAAAGGCAGCATGAGGCCACTTTTGACAGTCCTTGAATGCAACATCAAGGCATCTGTACTTCATTCTGCAGGTAACAGGGAGCCACTGATTGTTTCCCACCAGAACAGTGAGGTGATCAGAGCTTTAGTCTCAGAAGATCTTGCAATAAAGATTAGCGCTGGAAGAAACCACCCCTTCCCTCCAGCTGGAAATCGAGTCACCTTATTTTAGATCCTCCTCGTTTCTTCTACTTTTTCTGTTTACAGAGACTTCTTTCTCCACTGTGGCGTGGCTTCTCTGTCCTAATGGGTCTCACCATTCTGCTAGCCCGCCAGCTCCTTGCGGGCAGGGTTTGTGCCGAACATACTTCCCCCCACAAGCACCTAGGGCAGCAGTTGGGGCCACTGGTGTTGCCTGTCTCTCTAACTTATTTCATAAAGGATTCAGGGTACACTGTTCGTGGTCAAGAAATTAGATGAATGCATGGACAAACGAACAAATGAAGGAACAAATGAAGTCTTGAGGGAATGGCAGCACTAACTGTCCCGGAGGCCTCTGCCTCTCCGGCAGCCCGCAAAAGCCATAGCTGGACATGCCCTAGAACCTCTGGGTGAGAGAGAGAGGATTGTAGGCCCAAAGAGAAGGAGATCCCTGGAATGCTGGGACTCAGGGGCAGGGGATTGTAGGCCCAAAGAGGAGGAGATCCCTGGAATGCTGGGACTCAGGGGGAGGGGATTGTAGGCCCAAAGAGGAGGAGATTCCTGGAATGCTGGGACTCAGGGGCAGGGGATTGTAGGCCCAAAGAGGAGGAGATTCCTGGAATGCTGGGACTCAGGGGCCCCTTTTAAAACAGAATGTGATGGCCGGGCGTGGTGGCTCACACCTGTAATCCCAGCACTTTGGGAGGCCGAGGTGGGTGGATCACCTAAGGTCAGGAGTTCGAGACCAGCCTGGCCAACATGGTGAAAACCCGTCTCTATTAAAAATACAAAAAATTAGCCAGGCAAGGTGGCAGGCACCTGTAATCCCAGCTACTCAGGGGGCTGAGGCAGGAGAATTGCTTGAACCCGGGAGGCGAAGGTTGTAGTGAGCTGAGACCATGCCATTGCACTCCAGTCTGGGGAATAAGAGCTAGACTCCATCTTGAAAAGAAAGAAAGAAAAAAGAAAAAAATAATAAATAAAACAGAATGTGCCCACTTGTCACTGGGCACCAAGTGAATCTGTCCCACCCACCCTGGTGGCCTGTATTCTCACTGTGTCCCTCGAAACCCTGGTCATCCTCCCCACCTCTTCCCTTAAGAGCAGCTTATGCAAAGAACATTACAGCAGAAGGGTGGCACCCCAGTCAGGTCACCTCCCTGGATCACGCCTCCCAGGACCACACTCCCTTAGAAAAACAGGAGTAGTTTTTGCTTAGACTCAGCCAAAGTCCACGGAGGTGCACTGAGTGGATTCTTTTCCAGCTAAGCCTTTGAACACCAGTCTATCCCACACCCAGTTCCAAGGCAGTGCTTTTTCTGCTCCTTCAAACACCAGTCTATCCCACATCCAATACCATGGCAGTGTTTTTGCTGCTCACAGTACTTATTCCAGGTAAACTGGACCCTTTGGGTGAAAGAGCATTTTTAGAAATTCCACCTCCATACAAATATATATTGAAGAAACTGGACTGAGAAGAAATACGATGTGTATTAGAAAGATAAGCAGGTAATGGGTCTCCACGTTAAGTCTATTTTTACAAATAGCCTGTACCCGAGGTTCTTTATTTATGATACTGAAAAGCACACTGTTTGGAGAGCTGTAATAACTTTAACTACAGCATAAAGGATGGTAATATGTAGCATGATTTGCCTGCCATTACGTTATTTGTACTGTATTAATACAAAATTTCAGAATCAGATGTGTTATGGGGAATCATTACAATTCTGAAAGTGTGACTGAACTTTCCCCAAATATATCAAAAATGGAATCACTTGTGAGTGTACATAATTGAAAACAAAGTTTATGACACAGTAGATGTCTACAAATATCAGCAGAAATTTAAAAGGACTGTGTCAAAATTTGTATTTTGTATATTATGCTCAGAAAGCAGCTCTGCTATGTATGTCTATTGTTCATGTGCTGGGTGGTACTGAGCCCATTTGCAGATGGATAAAATTGGTTGACAGGAAGGTCTATGGGGTTTGAAATGGATGGGGTCACCATGTACAGCCATGCAGGTTGTGCACTGAACAACCACAGGAGGCTCATTTTTCATTGAGAATGATATGGAAGGCAGCTGCTGGAGCTGCGTAGTGAACAACCCACACAACTGTCAGGAGTGAGCCGTCACCTTGAGGGAGAAGTAGAGTCTGCCCGTGCACCCCCAAAGAACATAGCCAGGAATGAAAACAAATTTCAAATCTTAGAAAGAATTGCCTACCCATCAGAACCATCTTCGGTTCATTCATTCTTTCCTTCACTTATTTCACTCACAAGTTGTGAATTTCCCCCACAGAACTCTCACAGGGGCTGCCAGGAGATTCCTGCATCCAGCGAGCGAACACGGCTCCTCCGTCTGTTGCCACTCCGGGTTCCGGGATGTCGCCAGCAAGCCAGGAAGTGTTTCTTGTGCCTCATTGCTCCTGGGCACATCTTCCTTTGACTCTAACGTTTGTGGGTTGGAACACTTGCTGCCTCCTGATGAACAATCGGGAGGGTTATTTTTCTGGTCAGGTTTGGATTTACATTTGAGAAAAGGCTCCCCCACCTCCTCCCCTGTCATAAGTGATGGGTTCCTAACTCTAACTAGCAGAACATTAAATGGTTTCTTGAGAGCTGCCCCTGCTAATAACCTAGAACAACTCAATGAAATGTGCTCCTATTTTAGGCCCAGTAAAAACAATTCACTTCCAACAAATGATTTAGAATTGACAAAAAAAATCTCAAAAATAAAACAGAAATGAATAAGTAATGAATTGACACTTTTCGCTTTAAAAAATGTCCAGTTGGGTAGGGCTAGGCTCTGGGGCTCCCAACCTTCATAGAACAAAGAATATCTCTTTGGGAGTCCCCCAGTCTGGAGCTGGGTTAATTTAGCACTGGGGATTTCTTTGCTGATTCTTTCCTGCCTAACTAGTATTTAATACCATCACATACAGCAAATAATTGCAAGAACTTGAGTCTTTTCCAGAGAAAAGAAGCTCAGACAATTTAGACATTAGAAAACAAGATCTAAGAGAAAAGTTTGATGGAATTAAGACTATTTCACCCAGAGAAGAAAAAGACTGTGTGATGGTTCACTAATTGTGGCAAGTTTATTAAAAGTTATTTTACATAGGATACTGACCATCTGGTCTCCCTCTCCTGAGCACAGAGAGAAAATGATTTTCAATTGCATTGAGAAGGATTTAGGTTGGAAAATAAGAAGAATTTCCAGATGATTAATAGGTTATTAAATGCTGATTGCAGAGACAGGTTATACATTCACCTTTTTGGAAATAATTCAAGGGAGAACTACTCGTCCATCCAGGCTGTTTTAGGCATAGTCTGAGCAGGAAGTAAGATACATGAAATTATCTCTTTGAAGTGCCTTCCAACTCTATTTGTTGTGCTAAAAGTGCCTCTTGCAGGAGTTTACGTAATTTCTAGACTTCCAAACATTCTTACTGTCTATCTTCTACGCACTCTTCCTAGGGCCAGAAAGGGGGAGATAAAAAGGTGTAAATTTCTCAAGCAAAGATCTGGTTCTGGCCTTGCCTCTATTGAAGGTGAATAATGGGGCCTGCAACATGTCATGGGCTGTCTAAGCCCCAGGCTGCTATCCGGAACTCATCATATGCACCGGTGGTGATTTTTACTCCTCCAGCCTTCTATTTTATTTTATTTTTATTTTTATTTTTATTTTTATTTTTATTTTGAGATGGAGTCTCGCTCTGTTGCCCAGGCTGGAGTGCAGTGGCACAATCTCCGCTCACTGCAAGCTCCACCTCCCAGGTTCACACCATTCTCCTGCCTCAGCCTCCCGAGTAGCTGGGACTACAGGCACCCGCCACCACACCCAGCTAATTTTTTTTGTATTTTTAGTAGAGACAGGGTTTCACCGTGTTAGCCAGGATGGTCTTGATCTCCTGACCTCGTGATCCGCCTGCCTCAGCCTCCCAAAGTGCTGGGATTACAGGCGTGAGCCACCACACCCAGCCTCCTCTAGACTTCTTTTCCCTTTTATCAGGATATGAAAACTGCTTCACCAATTACAGGGAAGGGTGCATGGCTCAGGTTGGACAAGTCATAACACCCTGTTCCTCTGTCTACCATGACTGGTCTAGAAGTGGGCATGTAACTCAAGGTGCCAAGAAGAGCTCTTTCCCCAGAGTGCTGGACCTGAAAGTGTTTGCTCTCTTTCTGGAGGCAGGTCAGCCAGGATGGGAGTCCATGGCTTCCTGAAGCCGTAGCCCCATTATCTGGAGACAGTTGTGAGCCTATGAACCCAAGAACCTGTGATAGGCTGGAAGAATAAATGAGCAAAAAGAACTCTCAGGCCTTCAAGTCAACCCTCCAGCCAGCCCTCCCTTGCCAACCCTGTATATCCTTCAGTTTTATGAGTAGGTAGAATACTGTATTCCTTTTTTTTTTTCCTTAAGCTAATATGAGTTGGTTTCTGTCATTTACAATCAAAGGTCCTGATTAATATGGGATAGGAATGAGGTCCCAAGGATGCAGGTGCTAGCAAGAACAAAGGCACAGGAATACAGAGCTAAGCTGTTCTGCATTAGAAAATGATGGCAATATCTACTTATCCCTCAGAGGAAGAGAAGAGAGAAAGGGGGCAGGAAAAGGAGGGAAAAGAGGAGCTTGGAAGATGGCAGAAGGCAGGATACTGCCCCTCGTGAACCAGCAGAGGGGCCAAGAGGACTCTGAAGATCAACACCACAGAATATATGATTTTAGAATGCTTGCTGCACACCATGCATGTGACTATTCCCCATGACATGTAATCTTGCAGAAAAGCTCTGCTCCATGGAACCAGCTTGTAATCACGGTAGTTGGAAGGTAGATGATGAATCAAGGAAAAGGGCCCAGGGTCACAGTTGGCCTCTCCCGTTGGTAGAGATAAGGAACAACCACAAGAGGCACAGCGTGTAGAACTTTGAGGCAGGACCTACTCCAGGCACTACAGAATTCAAAACTCTTTCGAGTCCTGCAAATGGCATGGCTTACCTACTCATGAGGAAGTCAGACTCAAAGGGAGGGGTTTTGATTTCCACAGGGCGTGGAATGGGTATCTGAGTTGCTGTTTGCTAGATGCCATGGGACCTGGAGACCTCAGAAGACATCTGGATTACAAAGGAGTAAGTCTTATGATCAGACGAGACATCAAAATGTGGACCAGATGACGTCTTCGGGTGTTACTATTGAGTCTACTCTCAGAAAGGTCTGTGTAGGCAAGTAGACAACATGTTTTCCTGATGAAATACTGCTGCAGAGTGATCCAGGATCTAGACATGAGGATCCATTAACAATGGTTAAGCCAGGCCTTTCCCATTTTGCATGGGGTGTTTTATAAACAGTGGATATGCAACAACAAGGAAAGGCTTTCCCCAAGTCTCTCCGGGAGCTTGGGGATCGGGAGTCAGGGATCGAACAGGGATGGTGAACAGAACAGCGTCAGTAAAGCAGACACAGTAATTGCACTTAAGTTGTGGGATGGAAGGAAGTAGCTTCCAGAATGGAATTGATCTGGACTAGACTTACCCAGAGCACTGTTTTAAGGCAGAAGCTACCTTTTTAACATGCTAAACTTATTCTGAAACTCCTTTACCGTTACATTTTAACAAAAAAGATTTAATGTGGGAGAAGCTAAATTTCCATTAAGTCTTCCAAACACTCCAGATTCATATTTACTAATAATGATGATTTCCAAAAGCTCATTTCTGCAATCAAGAGCAGGCGGCACAGCAGGCGAGATGCTGTGAACGGAGCAATCTCCGTGAATAATTGCCTGTCTGCACAGCTTCTTAAAGAGAAACAGCAAGCTTACCAGATGATGCTCGGGCTTGTTGTTTAACCTGAACATAGAAAGCAGAAAACTAGGCTTGAGAGAAATGCTTTTAGACTTTCAAGTTTACATGAAACTCGGGAGCCTTAACCTCTAGAGAGGGGCTTAAATGGATCAATGGACGCCCTGAAACTTTGCATCAGACATTTTTGCATGTCTCTTCTATGTGCTTTTTTCTAGGAAGAGGATGCATAGGGGGAATATGACCCCCTAAACATTTAACAACCGCTAAATAAATGTTCTTTCACTAGCACTGTGCGACAGAACTTTCTGGAATGATGAAAATACTTTATATCTGCATTGTTTAAAATGGTAGCCATTAGCTAAATGTGGCTATTGAGCTTATGAAAGTTGAGCTTATTGAGCTTATGACTAGTGCAACTGATGAACCAAATTTTTTATTTTATTCATTTTAATTCATTTACATTTTAAAAGGCAAAACTATAAAGATAAAGAGTAGATGAGTGGTTTCCAGGGGTTGGGAATTGGAAGAAGGCTGACTACAAAGGAATGAGAGGATATTTTGGTGGGATGGAACTTTTCTGCATCTCTAGTATAGTGCTGGGTACTTGACCTCATGCACGTGTCAAAGTGAATGGAAATGTACACCAAGAAGAGTGAATATTCTAATCTGCAAATTGAAAATCAAAATTTTTTTTCAGACAGGGTCTCACTATGCTGGCCAGGCTGTCTTGAATTTCTGGACTCAAGTAATCCTCCCACCTCAGCCTCCCAAGTAGCGAGGATTACAGGCATGTGTCACCACACCTGGCTGAAAGCTAAATTTTAAAAGATTTAGTTGGCTACATGTGGTTAGTGGCTTCTGTATTGGATGTGCAGCTCAAGACCATCACTTTAAAAGACTTACATGTGTATGTACCAGCGGCCATTTAGCTGGACTTTCCTATCAGATTCATTAGCTTACAAACTATTTCCCAAACCATCACCTTAATCAAATGCATTCCTAACTCACTAATAAGTGCAACACACTAAGTGCAGGATGTTGACTCTCTGCCCATTCCCTGCATCCCTACTAAGCACAGCACTCCTTGGTTACTGTGAAGTCAGGCACAGCAATCTCATGAGAAGCCTAATGCCAGCATCCCAAGTTCCAAATTCCAATCTTGGGACCAAGCCGCTGCCTTTGCACTGTCCAGAGACTCCTCCAGGCAGCAGGACAGGCAAGGCGACCTGAGTGTGCATGAAGGGTCCCTACTCAGAAGCAATCCCGAGCTCAGAGGCTCATGTTAACCCTTTCAAACACAAGTCCATGCCTTTTCCTTATGACCCTTTATTAGTTTCCTAGGGCTTCCCCGACAAAGTGCTGCAAACTGGGTAGCTTCAAACAACAAAAATGGATTCTCTCACAGTTCTGGAGGCCAGAAGTCTGAAAGCAAGAGGCCAGCAGGTTGGTTCCTTCTTGGGGACTCAGAGGGAGAATCTATTCTATACAGTCCTTCTAGCTTCTGGTGGTTGCTGGCAGTCCTTGGCATTTCTTGGCTTGTGGCTGCATCCCTTCTACTCTGCCTTTGTCTTCACGTGGCCTTCTCCTCTCTGTGTCTCTCTGAGTCTCTGTCTCCAAGTTTCCCTCTTCTTATTAGGACACCAATCATTGGGTCATTGGGTTAAGGCAGGGGTCCCCAACCCCCGGCCATGGATCGGTCCATGGCCTGTTAGAAACCGGGCCCTGCAGCAGGAAGTGAGTGGCAGGCAAGACAGCGAAGCTTCATCTGTATTGACACTGCTCTCTATCACTCGAATTACTGCCTGAGCTCCACCTTCTGTTACATCAGCAGCAGGACTGGATTCTCATAGGTGTGCAAACCTTATTGTGAACTGCACATGCCAGGGATCTAGGCTGCCTGCTCCTTCTAATGCCTGATGACCTGTCACTGCCTTCCATCACCCCCAGATGGGATCATCTAGTTGCAGGAAAACAAGCTCAGGGCTCCCACTGATTCTACATTATGATGAGTTGTTTAATTATTTCATTATATATTACAATGTAATAATAATAGAAATAAAGTGCATAATAAATGCAATGTGCTTGAATCATCCCCAAACCATCCCCCTGACCCCATTCCATGGAAAAATTATCTTCCAAGAAACTGGTCCCTGGTGTCAAAAAGTTGGAGACCACTGAGTTAGGTAGGGCCCATCCTAACACAGTATGACCCCATCTTAATGACATCTACAAAGGCCCTATTTCTAAAACAAAGTCATATTGATGGTTACTTGAACATATCTTTTTGGGCGCCGCAATTCAATCCACAAGAGACTCCATTCATCATTGGGGTAGAATCCTTTCCCCTACAGTGGAGCAAACAAGACCAGGTGTGGCTTCATCTCTGACCATCTTTAATCTCATTTGTGTATGTGTGTGAGTGTGTGTGTGTGTGTGTGTGTGTGTGTGTGTTTTCCTTTGCAGCATTTTTACCAGTGTGAGTGTCCTGTTCATGGCAACAGGAGTGGGATGTAGCCAGTGTTCACCTTCACTGAGCCCTTAACATTAAGGAAGGACGGGGTGTGGTGTCCTTCATGTCTGTAGCCCTTGAGTTTGTTGGCAGAACACTGGGCACGTCGAAACATGTGACACGATGGAGGAGGAGAAACTGGATTTGATTCTTATTACAGGTTACATTAAGGGAGTAACTTAGGTTTTTGAGTCTTAATTTCCTCATTAGTCACGTGTAAATCTCATGCCTCCTTCACAGGGTCGTTTTGCTCATTAAATAATCTACATATGGAGCACTGAGTAGCTAATTGATCAATGTTACTTTCCAAATCCATTCTTTTCTGACTATTTTCGTTTTTCCACACACATAGAAGCCTTATAATATAAAAAGAATTTCTATTTAATATTAAAATGCAGACAAGTAAGAAGAGTAAATTAAAATATCTGTAATTTCCTCACCCAAAGATAATTATTATTTAAATTTGGGCATGTTTCCTTAGTCTTTTTAAATGCACATATTTACACACACTATTTCTGCAAAATTGGTTTCATTCTGTACATATTTGTTTTGTAGCGGCGTTCCCTTAACAAGATCATACATTTTCATATTTAATTAAATGGTCTTCTAAAGCATGGTTTATATTGGCTGCGGTGTAATTCATCATGGATATAACATAATTTCTTCAATGAGAACCCTCTTGTCTGCCGTTTTGCCTGTTCCCAACTTTTCACGATTTTAAACAATATGGTGAGACACATTCTCACAGATACAACTTTGGGCATCTCCCTGATTATTCCTTTTGGAAAAGTTACAGGAAGTAGAATTACTTAACTCCATTTTTGGTTTTTTATGTCTGTTTGTTTGTTTGAGACAGAGTCTCACTCTGTCGCCCAGGCTGGAGTACAGTGGCACAATCTTGGCTCACTGCAACCTCCACCTCCTAGGTTCAAGTGATTCTCATGCCTCCGCCTCCCCCGAACAGCTGGGCTTGCAGACACCCGCCACCACACCCAGCTAATTTTTGTATTTTTAGTAGAGATGGGGTTTCACCATGTTGGCCAGGCTGGTCTCAAACGCCAGACCTCAGGTGATCTGCCTGCCTCAGTCCCGCAAAGTGCTGGGATTACAGGCGTAAGCTGCCACGCCTGGCCTTAACTCCACTTTTGAATTGAGCCTTTTATAACTTGGCCTTCTCTCCTTCCCTCCTCCTCTTCATCTCCACTAACAACCTTCCCCATTTATTTCATGGAGGGAACCAAAGCAGTCAGAAGGGGACTTCCTTATCACCTTTGACCAACTAACCTCACAACCTACCTTCCTCTGGACCCAAACATTGTTCGGCCTACCCCCTTGCACCAGGGCAACCCCTCCACCTGGGTCCCAAGTCCTCACCTCTCCTGCCTACTCCAGGAGGCAGCTCCTCCAATTCTCCCCTTTCTCTCCTGCATCTTCAGTGTTTTTCTCTCTGCTAGATCTAGATGGTCCCCAGCACCACGCAAACATGCCAATTTATCTCCCAGATTCCTTCCCTAGTGCTACCACAGCAAATCACCACACACCTAGTCGCTTCAAACAGCATAAACAACATTCATTACCTTACAGTTCCGGAGGTCAGAGGTCCAAAATGGGTTTTACTGGGGTAAAATCAAGTCAGGGGCAGGGCTGACACCTCCTAGAGGGTCCAGGAGGAAGCTGTCTTCCAGTCACTTGCACCTCCGCAGGCTGCCCACATTGCCATCGCCTCTACATAGCCCCTAGTTCATGGCCACATCCCAAAGCCAACAGTGGATCACCTTCTAGTCTCTCTCCAACTCTAACTTTCCTGCCTTTCTCATAAAGGTTCTTGTAATTACCTTGGGCTCACCTGGATAATCCAGGAAACATCCCCATCACAAGATCCTGAACTTCATCACATGTGCAATGACCCTTTTGCCATGTAAGCTAACAGACTGGCCCTGGGGATTTGGATGTGAACAGTTTTGGAGGGCCATTATCCTGCTGATCAATCCCGCTTCTTTTCTCTCTGTGCCCTCTCTGGTGATGGACTTTTATCCCACCAGAGTCCTGCACTTTCTGAGGTCACCAGTGATCTCCATGGTGCCACACTCAACAGGCAAGTCTTGGAATGGCTGTGACCCAACATCTGCTACACTGGATCAGCTGGTCACTCTCTTCATGAAACTCTTTAGCATTGGGGATGCCAGAACTCCCTACTCACTGGCTGCTCCTTCTCAGTCTCTCTTACTCAACCCTCCCCTTCCTCTTGACAATTAAACAAATACCCCAGGACGTATTTCTTCATCTGCGTGTCTCCCTGGATGACCTCATCTGGTTCTAAGACATCATATATTTACTGAGCACACCCAAATCCATATTTCCAGTCTCAACCTCTCCTCTGGGCTTCCAGACTCATTGGCACAAGTGACCCTTTGACATCTTCCTTTGGATTCTACTAGTCGTCTCTGATTTGAGATATCCAATACTGAACCCAAGGTTTCTCTACCTCCACCTGCTCAGCATGCTATTCACACCTCAGTAAAGGGCACAGCACACCCAGATGCTCAGGCAAAAAGCATGAATTCATCTTGACTCTGCTCTTTCTCTCTAAACTAAGCTGCATTAGCAAGTCCTGAAAATGCATCCCTACACTGACCTCTTCCACTGCGGGGGTTCTCCTCCCACTCTCCCCTTTTTCCTGGGCTACTGCAGGTACCTCCAGGTTACCTGGATTACTGGTCTCCCTGCTTCAGTCCTACTCCACAGTCTGCTTTCCACGCAGAAGCCAGAATAATCTTTAACTTTTAAAATCAGATCATGTCATTCCTGTGCTCAAAACCCTCCAGCAGGGGCATGTGCGAGATAGGGACGGTGGCTCATGGATTTCAGGCAGGGATTAAAGGACTCTCTGGATGAACAATGAATGCATGGAAGATTCCGTGCAGTGTTAGTTCTGGTGGGGCACTGGAAGTGTTGCAGGAAGTAAGCTGGAAACTAGGTGGTGCCAGTCTGAGACTAAAATAAAGACTTAGGAGAATCCCAGAAATGGGGCCAGACGGTGACTCAGAGCCCTGGCTGGGCATCAGAAACAGCCCAAGATGGTTTTGACAGTACTGAAGGCCTGGGACCGCCCCAGATTCTTTAAGTCAGAATCTATCTCTGGGTATCAGTACATTTTAAATCTCTCAAAGCTAAGCATGATGGTGCACACCTGTAGTCCCAGCTACTCACGAGGCTGAGGCAGGAGGATCACTTGAGCCCAGCAGTTCAAGGCTGCTATGTGCTATGACCATGCCTGTGAATAGCCACCGCACTCCAGCATGGACAACACGGTGAGACCCTGTCTCAAAGAACAAAACTAAAATCGACTCTTCACATGATTCTATAACGAAAACTGAGAATATGGGAGGATGTGGATGGTGTGAGTAGAAGGAAAAGATGGAGATGGCTGGACGTGAAAAGATGAAGCAGCTGAGAGGCCTTGGTGTCAGAAGTCATTTATGTGGACGCTGAGGTCTTCATGATGCTGCAGGGCACAGAAATCCAGTTCTAATTACAGACTCCTTCTTGAACTGATCTCCTAGGCATTTTGTAGAGATAAGATGGGCAGGTTGTGGTCATAGCTGGGAGTGTCATCTTATCAGGGACACATGGGCCTCCTAGGGTCTCCCTCAAATTCTTCCGTGGGCAGTGCAGCAGCCCAGCAGTGGGGTGACCTAAATTGGATCACTCTGAGCTCTGGAGCCTTTTTTATGTCTGTGTTAGACAGAATAATGTCCCCTCTCCACCCAATTGATGTCCACATCTAAATCCTACATATGGTGACTATGTGGCAAGGGGGAATTGAAGTTGTAAATTACATGATGGTTGCTCAGATAGTTTGGATGTGTGTCCCTTTCAAATCGCGTTAAAATGTGATCCCCTGCAAGGCTGGTTCAACATATGCAAATCAATAAACATAATCCATCATATAAACAGAACCAAAGACAAAAACCACATGATTATCTCAACAGATGCAGAAAAGGCCTTCGACAAAATTCAGTAGCCCTTCATGCTAAAAACTCTCAATAAATTAGGTATTGATGGGACGTATCTCAAAATAATAAGAGCTATTTATGACAAACCCACAGCCAATATCATACTGAATGAGCAAAAACTGGAAGCATTCCCTTTGAAAACTGGCACAAGACAGGGATGCCCTCTCTCACCAGTCCTATTCAACATAGTGTTGGAAGTTCTGGCCAGGGCAATCAGGCAGGAGAAAGAAATAAAGGGTATTCAATTAGGAAAAGAGGAAGTCAAATTGTCCCTCTTTGCAGATGACATGATTGTATATTTAGAAAACCCCATTGTCTCAGCCCAAAATCTCCTTAAGCTGATAAGCAACTTCAGCAAAGTCTCAGGACACAAAATCAATGTGCAAAAATCACAAGCATTCCTATACACCAATAACAGACAAACAGAGAGCCAAATCATGAGTGAACTCCCATTCAAAATTGCTTCAAAGAGAATAAAATACCTAGGAATCTAACTTACAAGGGATGTGAAGGACCTCTTCAAGGACAATTACAAACTACTGCTCAATGAAATAAAGGAGGACACAAACAAATGGAAGAACATTCCATGCTCATGGATAGGAAGAATCAATATTGTGAAAATGGCCATATTGCCCAAGGTAATTTAGAGATTCAATGCCATCCCCATCAAGCTGCCAATGACTTTCTTCACAGAATTGGAAAAAACTACTTTAAGGTTCATATGGAACCAAAAAAGAGCCCGCATTGCCAAGACAATCTTAAGCCAAAAGAACAAAGCTGGAGGCATCATGCTGCCTGACTTCAAACTATACTGCAAGGCTATGGTAACAAAAACAGCTTGGTACTGGTATCAAAACAGAGATATAGAACAGAACAGAGCCCTCAGAAACAATACCATGGCCAGGCACAGTGGCTCATGCCTGTAATCCCAGCACTTTGGGAGACTGAGGAAGGCAGTCTACGAGGTCAGGAGATCGAGACTGTCCTGGCTAGCACAGTGAAACCCCGTCTCTACTAAAAATACAGAAAATTAGCCGGGCTGGTGGCAGGTGCCTGTAGTCCCAGCTACTCGGGAGGCTGAGGTAGGAGAATGGCATGAACCTGGGAGGCGGAGCTTGCAGTGAGCCAAGATCATGCCACTGCACTGCAGCTTGGGTGACAGAGCGAGACTCCGTCTCAAAAAAAAAAAAAAAAAAAAAAAGAAATAATACCACACATCTGCAACCATCAGATCTTTGACAAACCTGACAAAAACAAGATATGGGGAAAGGAGTCCCTATTTAATAAATGGTGATGGGAAAACTGGCTAGCCATATGTAGAAAGCTGAAACTGGATCCCTTCCTTACAACTTATACAAAAATTAATTCAAGATGGATTAAAGACTTAAATGTCAGACCAAAAACCATAAAAACCCTAGAAGAAAACCTAGGCAATACCATTCAGGACATAGGCATGGGCAAGGACTTCATGTCTAAAACACCAAAAGCAACAGCAACAAAAGCCAAAATTGACAAATGGGATCTAATTAAACTAAAGAGCTTCTGCACAGCAAAAGAAACTACCATCAGAGTGAACAGGCAACCTACAGAATGGGAGAAAAATTTTGCAATCTACCCATCTTGACAAAGGGCTAATAGCCAGACTCTACAAAGAACTTAAATAAATTTACAAGAAAAAAATCAAACAACCCCATCAAAAAGTGGGTGAAGGATATGAACAGACACTTCTCAAAAGAAGACATTTATGCAGCCAACAGACACATGAAAAAATGCTCATCATCACTGGCCATCAGAGAAATGCAAATAAAAACCACAATGAGATACCATCTCACACCAGTTAGAATGGCCATCATTAAAAAGTCAGGAAACAACAGGTGCTGGAGAGGATGTGGAGAAATAGGAACACTTTTACACTGTTGGTGGGACTGTAAACTAGTTCAACCATTGTGGAAGTCAGTGTGGCGATTCCTCAGGGATCTCGAACTAGAAATACCATTTGACCCAGCCATCCCATTGCTGGGTATATACCCAAAGGATTATAAATCATGCTACTATAAAGACACATGCACGAGTATGTTTATTACAGCACTATTCACAATAGCAAAGACTTGGAACCAACCCAAATGTCCATCCATGATAGACTGGATTAAGAAAATGTGGCACATATACACCATGGAATACTATGCAGCCATAAAAATGAGTTCATGTCCTTTGTAGGGACATGGATGAAGCTGGAAACCATCATTCTCAGCAAACTATCGCAAGGACAGAAAACCAAACACCACATGTTCTCACTCATAGGTGGGAATTGAACAATGAGCACACTCGGACACAGGGTGGGGAATATCACACACTTGGACCTGTGGCGGGGTTTGGGGAGGGGGGAGGGATAGCATTAGGAGATATACCTAAGGTAAATGATGAGTTAATGGGTACGGCACACCAACATGATGAGTTAATGGGTACGGCACACCACCATGGCACATATATACATATGTAACAAACCTGCACGTTGTGCACATGTACCCTAGAACTTAAAGTATAAAAAACAAAAATGCGGACAATAGAAAATTTAAAAAAAAAATGTGATCCCCAATGTTGAAGATGGGCCTAGTGGAAGGTGTTTGGGTCATGGGGACAGATCCCTCATGAATGGCTTGGTGCTATCCTTGCAGTAATGAGTGAGTTCTTGCTCTGTTAGTTCACACAAGAACTGGTTGTTTAAAAGAGCATCACGGCACTCCTCCCTCCCACTCTTGCTCCTTTCCTCAGCATGTGACACGCCTGCTCCTTCACCTTTCACCATGACTGGAAGCTTCCTGAGGCCCTCATCAGAAGCAGACGCAAGCACCATGCTTCTTGTACAGGCTACAGAACTGTGAGCCAGATAAACTTCTTTTCCTTATAAATGACCCAGCCTCAGGTATGTATTTATAGCAACACAAAATGGACTAATACAGTTGCTAATCAGCTGACTTAAAAAATAGGGAGATTATCCTGTTTTCTCCAGGGGGGACCAAGGTAATCACAAATGCACTGGGTTAAACAGTGCCCCCCCAAAATGCATGCCCACTGGAGCCTCAGAATATGAACCTATGTGGAAATAGGGTCGCTGCAAATCTAATTAGTTAAATTAATATGAGGTATTGTGCATTAGGGTGGGCCCTAATCCAATGACTGCTGTCTTTATCAGAAGAGGAAACAGGAGTCACAGACACATATAAGGAGAACATCATGCAACAACAGAGGCAGAGATTGCATTTATGCTGCTACAAGCCAAGGGCTGCCAAGGATTGCTGGAGGCCACCAGAAGCTAGGAGAAGGCCATCCAAGCCTCTGGTAGGACCACCCCTGCTGACACCTAGATTTCAGGATTCCAGCCTCTAGAGCTATGAGAGAATAAGCTTGTTTTAAGCCACTTAGTTTGTGGTACTTTTTTTTTTTTTTCGAAACAGTCTTGCTCTTGTCACCCAGGCTGGAGTGCAGTGGTGTGATCTCGGCTCACTGCAACCTCTGCCTCCTGGGTTCAAGTGATTCTCCTGCCTCAGCCTCCTGAGTAGCTGGGATTACAGGTGCACACCACCACATCCGGCTAATTTTTGTGTTTTTTGTAGAGATGGGGTTTCACCATGTTGGCCAGGCTAGTCTTGAACTCCTGACCTCAAGTGATCCACCTGCCTCGGCCTCCCAAAGTGCTGGGATTACAGGCATGAGCCACCGTGCCTGGCCAGTTTGTGGTACTTTATTAGTATGGCTGCCCTTGGAAACTAAAGGGTCCCTATGTGTGGAAGAGGGAGGCAGAAGAGTCACGGGCAGAATGATGTGGTGTGACAAAGACCCCACTGAGTGCTGCCAACTTTGGAAATGGAGGGAGGGCCCAAGAGTCAAGAAATGCAAGGAGCTTCTAGAAACAGAAAACTGGAAAAGGGAAGAAGGCAGATTCTCTCTGGAACTTACGGAAGATTTGCAATATTGCCAATGCCTTGATTTTGGCCTACTAGACCCATTTTGGACTTCTGTCTTACAAAACTGTCAGGTGATACATTTGTGTTGTTTTAAGTCACTAATTGTGTAGTAGTTTGTAATAACAGTAGTGGAAAACTAACGCAATATCAAAAAGAAAATTTACCTTATTCTATCAAATTTTGGTTTAACTTGGCTATTTTTTTTAATATACAATAATTTCTTCTTTAGAAAGCCAACTCTCTTATATTTTCTTCTATGTTTCTATCCTTTCCTATTATGCTTAGAGCTCCTCACCATGGAGATGAGATAAATGCTGTGTTTTCTTTGTTTTTCCTGATTTCTTTTTTTTTTTTGAGATGGAATCTCACTCTGTCACCAGGCTGGAGTGCAATGGTGTGATCTCAGCTCACTGCAACCTCCTCCGCTTCCCAGCTCACACCATTCTCCTGCCTCAGCCTCCCAAGTAGATGGGACTACAAGTGCGTGCCACCACGCTTGGCTAATTTTTTGTATTTTTAGTAGAGACAGGGTTTCACTGTGTCAGCCAGGATGGTCTCAACCTCCTGACCTCATGATCCATCCACTTGCCTCGGCCCTGATTTCTGTTTTTACATTTAATTTTATAATTCAGTAGACCTTAACATTCATTTCTTGTTTCAAATACTTTGGGAATCTGATGAAAACCACAGATGCCCCACCTATAGAACACAGATACATACATGTATAATCTGTCCACTAATATTTGTGGGGGGAGGAGGATGTTGAATCATAAGCAGATCTCAATCAGTGGGGAGAAATGTTCTATCTGGGTGAGAAGAGGCAACTTCAATCAGCTGGCATGGGGGTGGGACATCTGACAGGAACATTGAAGGATGGAAGGACTCTGGTGGCCACAGGTGGGAAGCCACTCCCCAAGAAGAGAAAGGGATGAGCCAAGGCAGGAAGGGTATGTACATCCCACCCGCCATGACTGGACCAGGTTACCTGAAGGCAGGCTGCAGAGGTAAAGGGGCTGCCACGCACCTGTTTCTGATCTGACCTTGGTCCAGCCCAACACATGGATGACCAAGAAGACATTATTCTGCAAAAAAGTCAAGAGAGATGCTAGGCCCTGAGGAAGATCAGGAACTTTGGAGGAAAGAGCTCAGGAAGAGAAGCACTGAGTGTTGATACCGGAGAGGTGGAGAAAATGATCTGATGTGATGAAATGTTAAAGCAACAGTAACACCTTGCCCAGAATGCTTTCTTTCATAAGTTCCATATGGATACATACAGTGACCTGCAGGGAAAAAAATGGGAAGGTATTATTTCTAGCAATGCTTTTCTACAGATAATGATTCAGATGAAGGCACAGAGAGAGGTTAAGCAATTTGTCTAAAGCCAGCGATTTGTAGAATTATATTCCCACAGAGTAACAGGGGAGAATAGCAGCATATCTAACACCAGCATTGATAGAATTTATAAGTGCATGGACTTTGGGGAAGCTTTAAGCATTCTTAAAAGTGATTCATATCGTTCACGTGACAAATAAAAACACTGAGATTCAGGAGGTGTAAGTAACTCATCTAAGACAACAAAGCTATTAGAACCAGACTCAGTCCCAATTCTCAGGAATTCTTAGCATTGCGAAGGGCATGTTACCCTAAGCAGTTATGGCAAAGTTTTGCCAATAACATAGTAGAACTTGGTGCTGAATCCTGCTTTGGGTTCAGACCAGCTTTATAAGCAGCCCAACAGATATTATGCTTGACTGGGTCCCTCTGACTGGTGAGCAAATCATTTCCTTTTGTGTGCTCCATTGAGACTCAGGACAACTGTAATGTGGTCCACTCCTGGGAAAGAAGGCATCTAATTACCACCTTCACATAATGATGTCTTGTGGCTTGGGGCCCTCTCTATGGCACACAGGCCTGTTGTGGTCCCAGCTCAATCTGGGGTCCAGACTCATCTCCTTTCACTCTGAACCACGCGCCTGAGCCCCAGCGACATAGAACCCCATGGCATGCCCACGCCCACCAAGTCGGCATGACTCAGGGCCTTTGCGCATGCTGTGTGTGTTCCCTGGTCCCTGCTTTTCCCTGCCCTGCCAGTGAAATCCTACCTCTTCAAGATTCTTCATTTAAAAACCCATCTTCCACACCCATGTTCATAGCAGCATATTCATAAGAGGTGGAAACAACTCAAGTGTCCATCAATGGATAAATGAGTATGTACAACGTGGTCTATCCATGCGATGGAATATTTTTCAGCTGTAGAGAGGAAGGAAATGCTGAGGGTTGCTACAACACAAGTGAACCCTGAAGACACGATGCTAAGTGAAATAAGCCAGTCTCAACAGGACAAACCCTGTGTGATTCCACTAATAGGAAATCCCCAGAGCAGTCAAATTCATAAAGGCAGAAAGCAGAATGATGGCTGCCAGGGGCTGGGGGGAGGGAGAATGTGGTTTAGTGGGTATAGAATTGCAGTTTTGCAAGATGAAAAAGTTCTGGAGATGTGAATATACTTAATGGTACTGGAATGTGCACTTAAAATGGCACATTTTGTTATGTGTATTTTACCACCACTTTTTAAAAACTATTTTTAAAAACCCTATCCTTGCCGGGCACGGTGGCTCATACCTGTAATCCCAGCACTTTGGGAGGCTGAGGCAGGTGGATCACGAGGTCAGGAAATTGAGACCATCTTGGCCAACATGGTGAAACCCCGTCTCTACTAAAAATACAAAAAATTAGCCAGGTGCAATGGTGGGCACCTGTAGTCCCAGCTATTCGGGAGGCTGAGGAAGGAAAATGGCGTGAACCCAGGAGGCGGAGCTTGCAGTGAGCTGATATCATGCCACTGCACTCCACCCTGGGCGACAGAGCGATACTCTGTCAAAAAAACAAACAAACAAAAACTCTATCCTTTATAAAGGCTTTCTTGAGTCCCCACAGGGAGTGAGCTACATCCCACTTTGGTATCTAACCACAGCCCTCTGGGCACACTGACCATGGAACCTGTTCCCAAAGGCCTTTAATTCCCTGGCACTTCTGCCCTGCTTACTGAGGTGTTTCCTTCTTCTGCAAATGGTGGGCCTCTTGAGGGAGCACGGCCTGCACCGACTGGTCTGTATAGCCGCACACTCCGGCATGGCTCCTGGTTTATGGCTATGGCTCCACACATCTTTGCTTACCAATGAGGACTCTAAGTAGGACATTATCATGAGGCATCCAGCCTTCCCCAGCTCTTTGATAGAATCACAGATCCATGAAGACACCACCTGATGCCTTGACAACTGACAGGTCATTTATAAAGAACTGGCTTGATAGATTAAACATTTTCCCCTTAAAAAGTGGAGATAAATACGAAAACATTGCACATCCTGAAGCAATCACATGATTTACAGGGACATCAATGAGAGCTGCACCCTGCCCAGCTCAACTTTGCATTGTCAGCATCTAATTCCCCTCCATAGCCTTCCTCCCCTTATCAGGATCTGCAACCCAGGAGCCTATAAATATTGTGGTAGCATATGACCAGGGGTGTCAGAGACGTCAGCTGTGGGGATAAAAGTGTCTAAGAGGCTTGAGGATGTGTCACAGTGAAGGATGGACTGGAGACAGGATGGCGAGTGGTAGTTAGAGGGCTGGGGTTTGGGATGCAGGAGCAGAGGCAGCCTTGGAGGGCAGGAGGAAGGAAGAGGCTGAAGAGCTGCTGAGGTCAGACGTTGTCCCTGGGCCTTCCTCTTCCTCCAGAATATCTGGCAGCTGTTTGCTGTACTCAGTGCTTGTGCTTTGGACCTGGTATTGAGGATGTCTCTCAACCCAAGTCCTAGCACATGTTCATAGTTCCCTAACCCTATGCCACATCCCTCCCACCCCCATGGTCAACTATCTGGCCTCAGATTGGGATATGAAGTGGGGCAAGTGCTCCAAAGGGGGTGTGGAGGGGGCTAATCAGTGGAAAGTGGGCGAAGAGTTTGGAGTTCAATGTGAATGAGAATCTGAGAACCAAAGTTTCACAAAAGGTCTGGCAGGATTCATGGGGAACCTCTAGGGGGAATGAGACTTTAAAAAAGGTCCAGGGCTGGGCACAGTGGCTCACACCTGTAATCCCAGCACTTTGGGAGGCCAAGACGGCAGGATCACTTGAGGCCAGGAGTTTGAGACCAGCCTGGGCAACATAGAAAGAGCTCATCTCTACAAAAAATGAAAAACATAGTTAGGCATGGTGGTGCTCACCTGTAGCCCCAACTACTCAGGAGGCTGATGCAGGAGTATCATTTGAGTCCATGAGGTTGAGGCTGCAGTAAGTCATATCGGCGTATTGGCGCCACTGCACCCCAGCCTGGATGACAGAGTAACAATAGTAACTCATGTTGATTGAACACTTGTTCAATGTCAAGCACTGTACTAAGCACTTTTAAATGGACTGTCTCATTTAATCCTCTAATGACTCTACACAGTATATTCCATGATCTCCACTTTCCTATTAAGGACATTAACACATGAAGAGGTCAGGTGACCTGCTCAAGGACCTGTGTGATGTCAAGATAAGGACAAACGTGGAAAGGCTGCACGGCCACCATCATAAACCAAGATAAAGAGCCTCAACCCTGAGCCAAGTCACCGTGAAAACATGCTAATGGTCACCAGACATGAGCCAGCGATTGTAGTCATCACCAGGAGGCTGGTCTTCTGGTCAGAAGCCAGAACTAAAATATCATCTAGGTATCAAGCACTCATGATACCTTGGTAAAGGGGGTAGGGGAGGAAGTGGGAGCAAGGTAGGTTGGCTGCTCTGGTCCCTGCCCCAAGACGACAGCTTCTGGCAGTGAGGCTGAGCACACTGCATGCAGGATGCCCAAGGGACACTGAACAGCTGCCGCCGCCAGGGAAGGTTGACTCCCACCCCAGGTCCATTCCCACACACTCAAAAAAAATGCAGGCCACACAGAGACAGTGTCCTGATCTGGTAGCTCATTCATCCGTGCTCTTTTAGAAAGGGAGAAGGCAGTGCCTTGGGAGGAATCCTCCACCTACTCTTCTCCAGGATCTGTGATGAAATCCACCTGAAATTTATAGACTTAATTTTTAATGACCACTCATTAAACTTGCAATGAAAAAGATCAAGTGCATTGTAAAGTAGATACTGGGGAAAATATACTCACTTTGATTATTTTAACCCTGGAGATATGCCATGTGGGTGAAGCCCACACTGCATTTAGCACTCAGCAGATTTTCTGTGGGTCCCACTTCAGGCCAGGCACTGTGCTTGGCACTGGGGTGGCTTTCATGTCAAAGAAGACATGGGCTTGGCACTCAGTTTCAGGAGGGAGGCAAACAGGTCAATCAGTCTGCAATAAGACTGCAGGAAGCCCCATGGTGGGAATGCACCCGGGGCTCTGCAGGAGCACAGCCCAGCATTGCTGTCTGTCTTGGGTGTACCCAGAAGCCAATCCTAAGACTGGAATTAGGTCAGGCGCGGTGGCTCATGCATGTAATCCCAGCACGTTGGGAGGCCAAGGGGGGCGGATCACCTAAGGTCAGGAGTTTGAGACCAGCCTGGCCAACATGATGAAGCCCCTTCTCTACCAAAAATACAAAAATTAGCCAGGTGTAGTAGCACATGCCTGTAATCTCAGCTACTCAGAAGGCTGAGGCACAAGAATCGCTTGAAGAGGCAGAGGCCACAGTGAGCTGAGATCACACCACTGCACTCGCCTGGGCAACAGAACGAGACTCTGTCTCAAAAAAACAAAATGACTGGAACTGAAATGCAAGAAGCTACCCAGAAGGCTCCAGGTACGCTGTAGGAGAGTGAAGAAATGAGACAAGGAAGAGCACGTTATCAGCCAGCTCCCCCACAAGATGGAGCATCGTCCTGCTGGGAACTCCAGGAGCCAGTGTAGAATACCCACCTCTGAGTTATCCACTGGAGGACCAGGGAGCTGGGGTATTTATTTGCCAGCTCTCACCAGTTGCCAGATGAACCTGTTCCCAAAGGCCTTTAATTCCCTGGCACTTCTGACCTACTGTGCCGGTGGCAAGCAGAATCCCTCAGGCCATCAAAAGCTCATGCAGGCCCTGGGGGGCTGGATGGTGAGCACTGGAGTGCTAAAGGTGGGTGGGTACGTTGGGCCCTCATGGAGTCTGGCCAAGGGCCACACACCTCCCAGGGTTTATTTTTAGGGGGTTGTCTTGCCTCTCAAACAAGACTATAAACCTGACCAAGGATAAAGGCCACTTGTACACCTCTCAGCATCCAGCCACACAGCATTGCCACATGCTTGACCGATACCCTATGCCAAGATCAGTAAGTTTACATGGATAACAATTTCGCTAACAATTATCATGGCGTGAGATCAACTCCTTTACAGAGAAGGAAACAGACTCAGAGAATCAAGCCTGCTGTATGTCAGCTGTCAGTGTTATGCATAGCACATCCACAGGGCATTCTATTCACGTGGATTTCTACGTGGATAGAGCCTCCTAGGGTTGTGCAGTGTGCAGCCTGTGCAACTATAAACAGGGGACCCACGTGAGAAAGGTTATGCCACTTGCCAAACATCCCACTACTAAGAAGGGCAGAGTGGAATCCTCACCTGCCTGCTCCAAAGCCTGACTCCTAGTCCTCAGCCTCTTTGCAACCACAGCCTGGGGAATGCGCTTCACAAATGCTTAAAGACAGCACAATGCTCCAAAAAACAAAACAAAACAAAAAAAACATCTTAACTCTTTCAGTTCCTGGGGATGCCACTGAGTCATTTAGCTTCATGGCTTAAAGGATCTGCTCATAAAACCAAGAAGAAACCAGACCCAGCCAGGGGGAGGCATGAGTCATGCCAGGCAGAGGGAAAGAAACAAGCAAGAATCAGAGATGGGGAAGTGAGCCCGAGAAAAATGCAGAAGACAACAAAAAAGCCAAAGCCATTGGAAGGCAAATGGATATAGAGAGAATGAGGGAGGCTTAGAAAAACAAACCCCACAGCATCGCAAGGAACTCAGGGCCCCATGAATATAAGGGATTTCTTTTTGACTCTGGCTCCCTGTAAATAAACCTCCTTTGAGGCCATCGCTGGGGTGGAGGTCCTGGTCAGAGGTGTGCAGGGTGATCCTGGGGACCTGGCCACAATTCCACATTAATGTCTCTCTGGCAAGAAGTCAAAGCAGAATCTAGCCCAATTCTGATGGAGGATCTGAGGCTGTCTGCCGCAGGGCAGGTGCCCAGTGCTGTTGGCCAAACAGCAACACTGTTGCCAAGAACAGAGGCTTGTCTGAGCCCAAACCAACACCCCCTCCTGCTCGCCTGGGGAAGACCCCCGCTCTTGGCTTCTACAGCCCCCACTCTGGGGTTTCCTCCCAATTCAGTGAGGGCCCCTGAGACTCTGCACCCCACCCCTCTGCTTATCTCAAGTTCTGGACTCCCCTTCTCTTTCCTACTTCATCAAGTTCTTCTGCATCAGCATGCAGGCCCTGCACTTGCAATTCATTCCTATGCTCTGTCTCCATCTCTGGCCTGCTCCAAACAAGCTCTGAGCCCCACAACCCCAGTGAAGTCATTCTTATCAAGGCCACACTTGAGCTCCATGTGGCCAAGTCAGTGGTCCCTGCTGTGTGCTTGTCTTACCTTCTCAGCCCCCTTCCCCATGGTGGACCACTCCTCCCTGCTGAAACACTTCTCCCCTGGCTTCCAGGACCCCACCCTTTCCAGGGCTCCCTGCTGGTCCTTTGAGTGTGCCTCCTCAGCTCCCTGAGCTGGCTCCTCCGGCCCCTTATTCTGACTCTAATTGATGGCACACGTGGGCTCTGCTTGGGACCTCCTTCCTTTCCTCTCTACATAGTTCTCCCAGATAATCTCATCTTGTCTCCAGGCTCCAAATGCCATTGATTGGACTCTGTCGTCCCTCTCTCCTGCCCCCACCTCCTCCTGGAATTCCAGACTCCTTGATCCAACTGTCCATTGATATGGCCCAACAATGATCTCAGACTGAACAGGGTCAAACAGAATTTTTTATTTCCCTCCCTTACCCACAGCCTGTGCCTTCCTGCATCCTGGTGACCTCCACTACCAACCACCAGCTTCTTAAACCAAGCATCTCAGAGGCCTCGTGGAATCCCCTCTTTGCCTCCCTCCCCACTTGCAGCTCATTACTGAGTCCTGTTATGTCCCTGGCTACCACTGTGGGCCAAGCCATCCTACTATCCGGAAATCTCTAGCCTAACAGATTCCTACCTTGATTCCTGGTCCTCTTCAGTGTACTCTCGATAGAGAAAATGGAGTCTTTTTTAAAAAAACATCAAATATGTTACCCTCAGCCTAAAACCCAAGGCTTGCCACTAAATTTAGAATACAACCCAACCCTCTAGATCCCCCATGCCTGTCGACCTCTCAGCTCTGATCTGCCTCCCTCTGCCCTTGTTCACATCTCTCCAGTGATCAGCTGTTTTTATCCCTTAAATACACTGACTTTATTCTTCTCGGTGGGTCTTGGCTCTCCCCAGGACCTCTCCTCAAAATTTACCCCTGCCATCTTATTTTAAATGTCCTCTTCCCAACCTACACTCTCTCTTATCTCGCCTTATTTGAATTATCTGCAGAACCCTTAATGCTATTTCCTTTTCTTTCTTGCCCATTGCTTGAAGCAGAAGACTGCAGTAGTCACCGAGAAGCATTTGAGTGAATTAAGAATGAATGAATGTTTGAATTGACCCAAACAATGGGCCCTGAAGTATCTTTCAGACATGGGTATCCTCAAGAGTCTTCTGAGAAATAAACCACCCACAAGGACAATGAGATGACGATTCTTCTATCCTCAAAGACAAATGAGAAAATGAAAGTCAGGTCCAGAAGTCCAGTCAAGGGGCAGTTCTTGCTACTTCTAATCCTTCTAGTTCCTCCGCTACATCAACCTCATCATTTCCATGAGAACATTTTACACCAGTGACACCAGCAATGACAGAGAAAAACAATCCCAATTTACAATCCTCAGACTCAATCTTCAAAGAAATGTTTATTTTCACCTTGACCCTTGACTCTCATCTCTGGCCACTAAACGCCATGCAATGAGCAATCGCTTGGCAGTTGTGCCACACTAGTCAGCTGCCTAGGTCTTCCTTCACCCGAAATTTGAATTTTGATCAGTCACTTTGCTATAACTATGTGTCAGGATTATATTTTCATAAGACAACCAATTTGAAGTCAAAGCTGTAGGTCCTAATGTAGACAGTTTTAAAAAATGTACCAATACCACAAGGGTTTGTGAACCTCTATCAGATAATAATCAGAAGTCAGGGTGGCCCAGAGCTGTGCGAAGTCAAAACTTGGTGCTGTTGTTGTTCAAATGGGTAAACTCTACGTGTGTGTAAACAGCACAGTTTAATAAGGAAAGGACTGGGCTAACGAAAGGGGAATATGCAGGGCTTTCTCTGCTAGAGGTAGGTTTTGCCCTTTGGTGTCAGCTGACGCTCTCAGACCCCATATAACCTATAGCTATAGCCTATGGACCTTCTCCCTAAAATTCTGACTTTAAAACTGTAATGCATTTAATAATATGTGTTGACTTAAAGCCTGATGAAGATAGCATGATTCCTGTTATGCTAAATATTAATAACCACCTTCTCCCCATCATTGTACTTTACATGAGGATTTTGTTACTTAAAGATGAGCATTTCAATGCAGCCACAAGCTCATTGCTTTATGTGGGAAATCTCTCCTGAGGGTAGGGCCACCCCTGAATGGCTGAAAGTTCAGGTGATTTACTGTGCCAACAACAAGAGTCCTGTTTAGACGGCTCTTAGGCTGGGCACGGTGGCTCACACCTGTAATCCCAGCACTTTGGGAGCCCAAGGTGGGCGGATCACTTAATGTCAGGAGTTTGGGATCAGCCTGGCCAATGTGGCGAAACCCCATCTCTACCAAAAATACAAAAATTAGACAGGCTTGGTGGTGCACACTACTCAGGAGGCTGAGGCACGAGAATTGCTTGAAACCAGGAGGTGGAGTTTGCAGTGAGCCGAGATCATGCCACTGTACTCTAGCCTGGGTGACAGGGTGGGACTCTGTCTAAAAAAAAAAAGCTCTTAGCTCTTTTGTATTGTGCTTTATCTTATCTCCCATCTGATCTGGCATCTCTCATCCTTCTTTGCTGCCCCTGTGAAGCCCTTGTTGCTTCTTGCCAAGTGAGACCTGCCTGCACCCTTCCCACCTTTCCAGATCCATCCCATCACTCCCCACCATTCCTTCCCGCCCCACACTGAAGCTGTACTAGACACACACTGATTTGTCTTCTTGGCTTTCCTCACATGATGCTCTCTCTTATGTAAGGTATTTCCTCTCCTGCCTCACCTTCCCCGTCAGTGCCCTTCCACTTACCCCCCAAAGCATGGCTTCACCACCTCTGGCAAGTCTTCCACAACCCGGGACTTTGCTCCAGGCCCCTTCTCTGCAGTCATCACACCCGGTGCATGCTCTGGGTTCCCAATAGACTATTAACTGGTCCACCTTCCCCAGCTGGTTGTGACGTCCTCGAGGGCAGGGGCAAGGTGGTTTCTGGCACACAGCAGTCATTCAACAAATGCCAACTGAATGAATCCTGAACGAATGAATGAGACAGGGCCTGTTTTACAGTTATTGCCACAAGCTTTTTTTTTTTTTTTTTTTTTAACAAAATGCCTGCTCCCATGATGTGGGCCACAGGAACCATAGACAAGAAGTCGGTGTCCAAGCCTGGGTGTAGAGTTAGAAGGGAGGTAGATTAGCTCTCAGAGGCCATTGTGGAAGTGGGCACAGGAATCAAAAGGAGAAACTGCCCTTATGATGCTGATACAGTTTGGCTGTGTCCCCATCCAAATCTCATCTTGAATCGTAGCTCTCATAACTCCCACGTGTTGTGGGAGGGACTTGGTAAGAGATAATTGAATTATGGGGGTGGTTTGCCTCATATTATTCTTATGGTAGTGAATAAGTCTCACGAGATCTAATGGTTTTATAAGCGGTTTCCCCTTTCACTTGGCTCTCATTCTCTCTTGCCTGCCGCCATGTAAGATGTGCCTTTTGCCTTCTGCCATGATTGTAAGGCCTCCCCAGCCACGTGGAACTGTGAGTCCATTCAACCTCTTTTCCTTTATAAATTACCCCATCTTGACTATGTCTTTATTACCAGTGTAAGTACAGGCTAATACAGATGCCAAATATGGAAGGCTCTCACTTGAGTTTCAGTGAGGAAACAAATTTTCCGACATACCGACATTTGTTCAAAGGTGCCACAAGTAGAGACAAAAGAAGGAAAGGACTGGTAAAGGAATTTGAAAGCAAAAGGCTAAAGAACTCAGATATTTAAAAATAATAACTGAATTAAAGAAGAGGTGCCAAGATATATGAATAGCATTAGACTGATGAGGAGCCATCCATAGACCCCTCCGTGTGGTTGCACCTGAGCAGGGACCTACTGGTGGCAGAAGCTTCCCTCTAGGGGGAGTAACAAGAGGACTCTCCATTCACCTCGTTAGCTTTAGGGCTGTACTGAGGCTCAAAAGCCAATGGACATCTTCAAGTTCCTGAAGCTATAAGAAAAAGGTAAGACTTATCTACCACCCAAGGGGGCCAATATATATGTCAACAGGCCCTCACAGGGGTACGAGCTAGATATTTCCTAGCTGAGCTTCTCATGTGCTGGGTACTAGACATCAACTTCGCAGATACAGAAACTGAATATAGGGTTGACATGAGGAATAAATTAACGTTAACCAAATTTCCAAGAGGTGGATGAATGCATCAAAACAATACACATGTTCATTTAAGTCAAGAAATAAAATAGGGGCTGGGCGCAGTGACTCATGCCTGTAATCCCAGCACTTTGGGAGGTCGAGGCAGGCAGGTCACCTGAGGTCAGGAGTTCAAGACCAGCCTGGCCAACATGGTGAAATCCCATCTCTGCTAAAAATAAAAAAATTAGCCGGGCGTGGTGGAACATGCCTGTAATCCCAGCTACTTGGGAGGCTGAGTCAAGAGAATCCCTTGAATCTGGGAGGTGGAGGTTGCAGTGAGCCAAGATCGTGCCACTACACTCCAGCCTGGGCGACAGAGTGAGACTCTGTCTGAAAAAAAAAAAAAAATTAAAAAATTTAAAAAAATAGGAAGTAGGCCGGGCGCGGTGGCTCACGCTTGTAATCCCAGCACTTTGGGAGGCCGAGGCGGGCGGATCACGAGGTCAGGAGATCGAGACCACAGTGAAACCCCGTCTCTACTAAAAATACAAAAAATTAGCCGGGCGTGGTGGCGGGCGCCTGTAGTCCCAGCTACTCGGAGAGGCTGAGGCAGGAGAATGGTGTGAACCCAGGAGGCAGAGCTTGCAGTGAGCCGAGATCGCGCCACTGCACTCCAGCCTGGGCGACAGAGTGAGACTCCGCCTCAAACAAACAAACAAAAAAAATAGGAAGTAGCCTCCATGAATATCCATGACTATGGATCTGTGCATACTTTCCCTGGAGGGGAATCTGCAAGGGAGTCCACGTCATCAATTGGAGGGGACTGGGGAGTGCAGAGTCAAGTGGACGTTCCTGTTCCGGCTGCCATAAAGAGAGGCCTGGGCACACTACCAGCCAACGCTCCCATGTCTACAGTAAGGCGGGATTGAACCCACTCCTCAGAAGCATGGATTGGAGTGGACCCATCCTGGCTCTCTGTCTGCACCTTCTCTAGCCCATCTCCCTTCCTCAGACTGGACATGCTGGATTAGGTTTAGGAATTTTGGCGATAATACCCAAATTTGTTGGTGTTACATTTCCAAAAGCCAGCGGTCCCCAGCCTTTTGGGCACCAGGGACCAGTTCTGTGGAAGACAATTTTCCCACAGAATGGGGGGCAGATGGCTTTGAGATGATTCAAGTGTGTTACATTTATCATTAGATTCTCATAAGGAGCACACAACCTAGATCCCTCGCATGTGCAATTCACAACAGGGTTCCTGCTCCAATGAGAATCTAACGCTGCAGCTGATGAGACTGGGGAGCTCGGGCGGTAGTGCTGGCTCACCTGTCGCTCTCCTCCTGCTGTGCGGCCCAGTTCCTAACAGGCTACAGAAACATAACCAGTCCACGGCCTGGGGGTTGGGGACTCCTGCCAAAAGCGATATTGCAACAAAGACTTGAGTGAAGGCAGCTTTGGGGGAAAGTGATCTCAGGAAGCACAAGAAGAAAGTGAGGAGAGTAGAGCCAAGGAAGAAAGAAAAAAACAAGTCTATGAAGGTTCATTAATGAGCAGGGTGTGCCTGTGGTTCCCACGCGGGCGGATCTGAGACACCACACGGAGCATGCCCAGTAGAGCTTTCATCCATAGATTCTCTTCCCCACTGGGTGACGTTTAGTCCTTGGGGAATTCACTCTCCACTCCACTTCCAAATTGTGCCACGTGCGCCTAGGCAAGCTTCAAGATGCCAAAGAAGGCTTTCAAGCAGAGGGGAAGAGAGAAACCAGAGCTCAAGGCTCGAGCTGTCCAGGCACAAGTGGGGTGTCTGCAGAGGCAAGTGAGTTCACGTGGGCCTACAGCCCATGCTACAAATGGGAATTCTCAGATCACTTGGACCACACATTTACAGTCAGTTAAATTGCTCTAAAAATGGAGAACTGTCTGATAATTGATTCTTTTTTTTATTCCCAGGAGGAGTCCTCTCCTAATGACCTCTGCTGAGGCCCCAAGCTCATGATCCCTTGGCACTCCACCAAAGAATTCAACCCCAAGAATTAAAATCATATTCTATGAAAAGATTGTTCTCTTTTCATAATTTGTGCATTCACTGTGGCATATAAATGATTCATAACTTGATTTTCCCACCTGTCACAAAATATGAATTTTCAGTTCATTTTAAAGATTAAATTTTAAACTTAAATCAGTCCCTAAAAATGTAGAATATTACTTCAAATGATGTTTCAATTCTTTTCTATTTTAATATAGAAATTAGCAGCGATATCAAAGATTTGAGATTTTATCTTTTTATGCAATATCTTAGCATTAAATATTTATTATTAATGAAAACCAAAAAATTATTAATTATCCCTAAATTACAATCAAACCAAAATTTCCCAAATTAAGATGTGATACTAAAACAAACACTTACCACTCTTTTCAGCTGATAATATAATTACAGAGACAGTCAAACTGCTATTTATGTAAAGTGTTCATTCAACCATACTATAAACCATTAATTTTTAGGGAAAGCTTAGTTGCCAAGTTCTTGGCTTATGCTTGAGCATCTAGAAATTTTTTTTTTTTACATGACGTCTTGCTCTGTTGCCCAGGCTGGAGTGGAGTGACACAATCTCTGTTCCCTCCTGCAACCTCCGCCTCCCAGGTTCAAGCAATTCTCCTATCTCAGACTCCCAAGTAGCTGGGATTACAGGCGCACATCACCAGGCCCAGCTAATAGAATATATTATTTGCCCCTCTACCCACTGTAGCAGCAAATGATGGTGACAAAATTTCAGGCATCTGCTACCTCTAACTAGAATGCAATTATGGATGGACTGTACCATAAGTAAAAGCCACATTTGAGAGCCAGTGTTGCTGGATATAAGATCCTTGCCTTACTATTCCCCGCCTTCAATTTCTTAAACATGTGCTCCATTTTCTTCTGGCACGAAACGCTGCAGTTAAAAATTGTGAAGATTATCTAATTTTTTAATATTAATTATCAAAAAGCAAAGGTCAAGGGGAATTGTGAGAGCAGCTGTTGAAATCGGGAGTGCTTTAGTCAGCTCCAGCAACTGGTGACTGCAGGGGGCCTATGGAAGGAGGGTCAGAAGGGGCCGGAGCAACCCAAGTCCTGAGAACCCCCAAACTGTCCTTCCAAGCTCTCTTTTAGCACAGTGGAGACACTTCAGACGATGAAATAAAAATTGACAAAGGCAGAGATAATCGAGACAAAGAGACGATCCAGACCACAGGAAAGGGGAATGGATCCAGGAAAACTCTGTAAGCAAGCTGTTTAATACACAAAAACTGCATGATGAAATAACCTGTACAACAAACACCCGTGACATGAGTTTACCTATATAACAAACCTGCACATGTACCACCAAACCTAAAATAAAAGTTAAAAATAAAACAAAACAAAACAAAACACAAAACAATGCACGAAAGCAAGAGAGGTAGAAGTTCTGTGGAGTTAAAACAGTTTTCCTAAATGGGAGGTTTGGGAGAACTAATTTCACTTAAAAATAACCACAGATGAGTATCGAGATCAAATCCCGTACAAAATGACTATAAGAAAAGGAGAATGAGGGCCACAGTAAACACTCCTACAGACCATCAAAGCATGCCAGGAAGATGTGACCACAAAACAGAACCAAATTAACAAAACTAACCTACTCATTCAAAATGAGTTACAATGACACAACATATGAGTTAAACAACATTTGGGAAAAGTTGAAAATGAGAGAACAGAACTCCTGAAAGAATTCGAAGTCAAAGAGAAGTTTATAGCAAAATTGAAGACTAAATTAGAAGGAACACGAGAGTGAATGAACAAAAGAAAATGCCTGAAAACAAACAGTAGATTAAAAAAAGATAATAATTTTACATTTAAAACAAATGAACAAATATAAAAAGATTTGAGAAAAAGAAACAAGTATTAAAGATAGACAAAGAAGATTAAACATGTAGATGGCAGGAGTCCCTTAAGATAATAATCAAAGCAAAGGAAGAAAACAAATATTAAAAATATAATTCAAGAAAAATTCCCTGAAATTAAAAATAAAGATGGGAAACTACATACTGAAAAATCATACTGCACATCTGAGACTACCAACTCAAAACGACCAACACGAAAGCAAAGTCTAGTAGAATTGCTGAGTTAAAAAAATAAAAACATAAGATTTTGTGTGTCTAGAAAAAAAAGAACGTGGGATATGTAAGGGAAAGAAAATCGGGTCCGGGTGCAGTGGCTTATGCCTATAATCCCAGCGCTTTGGGAGGCCAAGGTGGGCAGATGACCTGAAGTCAGGAGTTCAAGACCAGGTTGGCCAACATGGTGAAACCCCATCTCTACTAAAAATACAAAGAGGTTGAGACAGGAGTATCGCTTGAACCTGGGAGGCGGAGGTTGCAGTGAGCCGAGATCATGCCATTGTACTCCAGCCTGCCCGATAGAGCGAGACTCTGTCTCAAAAACAACAGTAACAACAACAAAAAAAATTAGATAATCTTCACAATTTTTAACTGCAGCCTTTCATGGCAGAAGAAAATGGAGCACATATTTAAGAAATTGAAGGGGAGGAATAGTAAGGCAAGGATCTTATATCCAGCAACACTGGCTCTCAAATATGAACATAAATTACTCTGAACATGCAAGAACTCAATAGTGTTCTTGCTGGGCACAGTGGCTCATGCCTGCAATCTCAACACTTTGGGAGACTAAGGCAAAAGGATCACCTGAGGCCAGGAGTTTGAGACCAGCCTGGGCAACATAGTGAGACTCTGTTTAAAAGAATTTTCTTTTTTATTGAGATGGAGTCTCCCACTGTTGCCCAGGCTGGAGTGCAGTGGTGCGATCTCGGCTCACTGCAGCTTCTGCCTCCCAGGTTCAAGTGATTCTCCTGCCTCAGTCTCCTGAGTAGCTGGGACTACAGGCATGTGCCACCATGCGTGGCTAATTTTGTGTGTGTGTGTGTGTGTGTGTTTTTAGTAGAGATGGGGTTTCACCACGTTGGCCAGGCTGGTCTTGATCATCTGACCTCAAGTGATCCACCTGTCCCAGCCTCCCAAAGTGCCGGTATTACAGGTGTGAGTCACTGGCACCCAGCCTAAAAAAAAAAATTTAATCAGCCAAGCGTGGTGGTGCATGCCTGTAGTCCCAGCTACTCAGGAAGCTAAGGTGGGAGGATTGCCTGAGCCCAGGAGTCCAAGCCTGCAGTGAGCTATGAGCTTGCCACTGCACTCCAGCCTGGGCAACAGAATGAGACTCTGTCACAAAAAAAAAAAAAAAAAAAATTAAAACAAAACAAGAAAAGAGTGTTCCCACAAGCTCTTCCTGAGGAGTCTAATAGAGATTGAGCCTCAGACCCCTAAATGGTCAGCGTTACCAGCACAAGGACTGGTGGTGTATGTTACATCTATCGTTGACTATAGAACTGTAACAAAGTGAGGGCTCTCTAAGGAAATTAAAGAGATGAAGGAAGAACCTAGAGATTAAAAGATACGTAAAAGACAAAGCAAAAATATTTTAAATGTAAGACTATAGTATGTACAGAGTCTTTCTGGTGATAAAGCATGTATATAGAGTCTATTTGGGTGATAAAAAATATTTTTAAAAAGCACGAGAAAGTCATTCCTGTAAAAATTAGGATAGTGGTTGGTTATGGGGCTGGAGACAGCGCTGTGAGGAGGACAGGTTCATGGATGAAGGGGCTTCTGGGCTGGCTATCAGAGTTCTATTTCTTATTTCTTAGCTTGAAGGTGTTTGCCTTATAATAATTCACTAAGCCATACATTTGATTTGTGAAGTTTGCTGGGTTTGTCATTTATTTTACAATAAAAAAGATTTAAAAGAAAAACAAAAGCAAAGATTTACTCCAAGGGGACAACTTTGTTTTTGAAAGCCAAAACCTAATTTGTCGTATG
Source organism: Hylobates moloch (assembly GCF_009828535.3). NCBI lineage: Eukaryota > Metazoa > Chordata > Mammalia > Primates > Hylobatidae > Hylobates > Hylobates moloch. The sequence goes on along the minus strand of NW_026652278.1, from coordinate 6,557,151 downwards.
TTCTTTGCTAGAGTTTATAACATAACTATTTCTATAAAACAAAGGAGGAAACAAAACCTCTTTAGAAACTTGTATCCCATATCAGAATGAACACGCAATGATCTTGCTCAGTTTCACAGGGCTCTGTGTGGCTGTTCCAGTCTGCAGAATACAGAAATTCACCCACACACCTCCTTCTCTCAGAACAGGATTAAGTCATGTTTCTTCAATAGAACAAAAACGTACTTCTCCATTTTCTGCTTGAGACTAACAGAGAGACAGTCTGAGATTCTTCAAGTTCCTTAGAAAAGTATAGCTCAGTTTGGTAACTTAAGGTCATCCATGCTGGATTGGACTTGAGCTATAGCCAAGGGCTCCCTGGCTCAAGTTGATGAAGAGTCTAAGCAGGTTTGAGCATAGCTTTGCACTCTGAGATGTCTTGGCTCTGTCTGAGCTCTCCTGCCATGCCCTTGAGCTGGATACTTCCATTTGCACCTTGTTTAAGAGCTGTTAGTGCCAGTCATTTTTAGTAAACAGACACCAGGGCCCTCCAAAGATGTTAGACTTGAACTTTGACTCCCCAGACCCACCAGGGAGGTCAAAAACAGCCCCTTGCATTTCTCAAGGACAAGGAAACCAGCAGAAATGTAAGATGTAGGTCTGCTTTTTTGAAGTCAACAGCACTTTCTGCATTTGTGCTAACCTAACCTCATCCAAATGGGTAGTACTGGTGGTGTCTGCCTATGTACATTTCCCTGCCAGTGCAGCCCTTCCCCAGCTGCAGTGAGTCTAACGGTGAACTTGAAAAATAACAAGAATCTCTAATCTTGTCACTGGAAAATGGAACTATACCTTTAAGGCATACCTGAAAAAGGTCAGGATGCTGGGCTCTGGGAGCTTCCTGACTGTGGGTGGAACTCAGGCCTCCTGCCTTTCCAGAGCCCTGGCCTGCAGTACAAGCCTACACAGCAGAGGCCCTCAATACATGTTAATGTGCAATAATAAATAGATACTCTATGGCACGTATTATAAATGTATATTTATGTACATATATCAATGATAATATGTAATGTTAAGGTGTGGGTTCTGCCTTGGAGAGTAAGGGTGTCTAGTTGGGCTGATGATCCTCCCACACAGGCAGTAACCAAGAAGCAACTGAACACTGAGCTACCTCACCCGCACCTTGCCTGCCTTTCTGTTGCGGGAAGTCAGGGACCCCAAACGGAGGGACCGGCTGAAGCCATGACAGAAGAACGTGGATTGTGAAGATTTCATGGACATTTATTAGTTCCCCAAATTAATACTTTTATAATTTCTTATGCCTGTCTTTACTGCAATCTCTAAACATAAATTGTGAAGATTTCATGGACACTTATCACTTCCCCAATCAATACCCTTGTGATTTCCTAGGCCTGTCTTTACTTTAATCTCTTAATCCTGTCATCTCATAAGCTGAGGAGGATGTATGTCGCCTCAGGACCATGTGATAATTGTGTTAATGGCACAAATTGTAGAGCATGTGTGTTTGAACAAATACGAAATCTGGGCACCTTGAAAAAAGAAGAGGATAACAGCAATTGTTCAGGGAATAAGAGAGATAACTTTAAACTCCGACCGCTGGTGAGCCGGGTGGAACAGAGCCATATTTCTCTTCTTTCAAAAGCAAATGGGAGAAATATCACTGAATTCTTTTTCTTAGCAAGGAACATCCCTGGGAAAGAGAATACACGCCTGGGGGTATAGGTCTATAGATGGCCCCCTGGGTGTGGCTGTCTTTTATGGTCTGTAGACTGTAGGGGTGAAATAGACCCCAGTCTCCCATAGCACTCCCAGGCTAATCAGGAAGAAGAAATTCCCGCCTCATAAATTTTGGTCAGACTGGTTGCTCTCCAAATCCTGTCTCCTGATAAGATGTTATCAATGACAATGGTGCCCAAAACTTCCTTAGCAATTTTAATTTCGCCCTGGTCTTGTGGTCCTGTGATCTCGCCCTGCCTCCATCTGCCTTGTGATATTCTATTACCTTGTGAAGTACGTGACCTCTGTGACCCACACCTATTCGTACACTCCCTCCCCTTTTGAAAGTCACTAATAAAAACTTGCTGGTTTTGTGGCTTGGGGGGCATCATGGAACCTACCGACATGTGATGTCTGCCCCAGACGCCCAGCTTTAAAATTTCTCTCTTTTGTACTCTGTCCCTTTATTTCTCAAACCAGCCGACACTTAGGGAAAACAGAAAAGAACCTACGTGACTATCGGGGCAGGTGCCTCAATACCGTTCCACACGCCTGCTGCCAGCCCCGCCATGCTCAGTGCTCTCGAGGCCTTTCTGATCCTAGGATCTGCCAGACTCATTCCCGCCTTTGCACTTGCTGTTCCCTCAGTTCTAAATGGTCTCACAACACTCTACACACACGACACACACCACACACACTACACGCACTGCACACATTCCACACACCACCCAGGTTTTGCAATCCTCCTCCTTGTCATGATTCAGGGCTCAGCTCAGTATGTCATCACCTCCCAGAGGCTTTCCTGAAAGCCCCCAGCTAAAGCATGCACACACACACACACACACATGCACACACACACATCACACCAAAACCACACACATACACCACACACACCATACACCACACCACACACAACATTCACACACAAATATGCACACCACACATGCCATACACACCACACTACAACATACATCCACACACACCACACACACATGCACACATCACAAACCACACACACATGCACCACATACATACACATGAACATACCACACCGCACACATACACATACACCATACACAACACACATGCCACACACACATGACCACACACCAACCACCACACAAAAACGTACACACACTGCACATCATACACACACATACATACCATATACCGTTCACCACACTACATACTCATCTTGCACCACAAACCATACCATATTCCGCAACACACACAACACACCCACCACACACATACATACCACACACACTACCACATACCAGTCACCACACCACACACAAAAACATACACACACCACACCCTCCCATATACCATAACACACAGACACACCACACATATACACATTCTCACACACACCATACACACATATCATGCACACCCCATACCACTCACCATAACACACACCACATACCAAACACATCACACATGCCATACACACATACACATATGCACCACACTGTCACACACACACCACACACACATACACATCACACATAAACATACACACACTACACACTACATTCACAACCCACACACACTGTATACAACACACACACACCGTACACACATACACACCACACACATAAACATACACATACACACTACATACACCACAAGCCACATATCATATACAACACACGCAACACACACATACACACACATCATATACCACATACCACACTCACCCACATGCACACACCACATAGATATGCTGCAACACACAGCACACACACCCCACAACATATCACTCAGCACACAAGATGCCATAACACACACACCATATATACACACACCACACACATACATACACACCATGCACACAGCACACCTAACACACACACACACACACACACACACACACACACACTCCCCGGGATTTTCCCCTTTATGCAGTTTCATTTTCTCTCTGGCACTTAACAGCTGCCGGGATCTGGCTGATCTATTTGTTCACTGGTTTATTTCCTGTCCCCCACTGGAGGACAAACGCCCTCAGAGCAGGCATCCCTCCACTGTCACATCCTGAACTTCTGGAACACCACCAGGCTCCAAGAGCTGTTCAGGGAACCAGAAGTTGCAGGGAGGCCCCTGACCTTTGCCGTCACCATCCCCACTCCCATCCTCAAGTCCTCACCCACCGCCCTTACAAATCCCACGGCTGGGGCTTGTGCTGAGCAGCAAAACTCAGGGATGGGATTCCCTTTGCCCAGTTCTCCTGTCAGTCTAGGGGACCCCTCTTCCCCTCCCTGATTCAGCACACACCCTCCCTTTGTACCTGCTACCAGACATTGGCCTCTGTCTTTCCAAACGTCATAGCTTAGTGTCTCCACATGAGGTGGGGTGCATTGTTGACAGGTGCATTGAGGGCGTGTGCTCAAGAAAAGGGCAGGGAGGAAGCAGGAGGTGAGGACACCAGGGCAAGAAGTGGTGTCCCTGGAGACAGAGCAGCCTCCCCTGATCCTGGAGACCCCTGGAGCAGGAAAAGCCCCACAGACCTGTCTCACTTGCAGGCAAGAAGTCGGCGTTTAGTGCCTCTGTGCCCATCAGTCAGTGGCCTCAGCCTGGGGTGGGTGGAGGTGAGCTCCCATCCAGCCAGGGCAAGATCTGCCAATGGGGGGCCGCTGGGGATGCAGCTGGGGATACCGCCGTGGCAGGGCAAGTTACCTGGGCAGGCTCCACGGGCTCCACCTGTAGTGTTTAGGTTCATACAAGCGCCCAAAGGGCTGTGGACATCAAGCATCCCTCGGCTTCCTGCTGGGGAAGCCCCTCGGGAAAGGAAATACTGAGGGGGGAGCCCTGCCCCAGTGGAGCCCAAGAGAAATATGCAGCCCAAATCGCTATCTCACATCTCACGCATTAGAAGCAAGTGTTCAATAAATGTTAGTTCCTAGCTGTCGGCGTGCCCGCTGCAGCAGGGAATAAAGAGGCCTGGGCTCCCCACCTGCTCTCCCAACCCAAAGCCAACCCTGCGGGCTTGGCAGCCTTGTCCGCTCACCTTCCCGTGGGGTGCTCAGCTCAGAGAACAAGATCGAGGAGACCCCTTTTCCCTGCAGCGCGTCTGCTCTGCAACGGGCTCTTT
>NW_026652278.1:6454318-6552331 GCF_009828535.3 Hylobates moloch | reverse complement strand
CTTGCTGTTCCCTCAGTTCTAAATGGTCTCACAACACTCTACACACACGACACACACCACACACACTACACGCACTGCACACATTCCACACACCACCCAGGTTTTGCAATCCTCCTCCTTGTCATGATTCAGGGCTCAGCTCAGTATGTCATCACCTCCCAGAGGCTTTCCTGAAAGCCCCCAGCTAAAGCATGCACACACACACACACACACATGCACACACACACATCACACCAAAACCACACACATACACCACACACACCATACACCACACCACACACAACATTCACACACAAATATGCACACCACACATGCCATACACACCACACTACAACATACATCCACACACACCACACACACATGCACACATCACAAACCACACACACATGCACCACATACATACACATGAACATACCACACCGCACACATACACATACACCATACACAACACACATGCCACACACACATGACCACACACCAACCACCACACAAAAACGTACACACACTGCACATCATACACACACATACATACCATATACCGTTCACCACACTACATACTCATCTTGCACCACAAACCATACCATATTCCGCAACACACACAACACACCCACCACACACATACATACCACACACACTACCACATACCAGTCACCACACCACACACAAAAACATACACACACCACACCCTCCCATATACCATAACACACAGACACACCACACATATACACATTCTCACACACACCATACACACATATCATGCACACCCCATACCACTCACCATAACACACACCACATACCAAACACATCACACATGCCATACACACATACACATATGCACCACACTGTCACACACACACCACACACACATACACATCACACATAAACATACACACACTACACACTACATTCACAACCCACACACACTGTATACAACACACACACACCGTACACACATACACACCACACACATAAACATACACATACACACTACATACACCACAAGCCACATATCATATACAACACACGCAACACACACATACACACACATCATATACCACATACCACACTCACCCACATGCACACACCACATAGATATGCTGCAACACACAGCACACACACCCCACAACATATCACTCAGCACACAAGATGCCATAACACACACACCATATATACACACACCACACACATACATACACACCATGCACACAGCACACCTAACACACACACACACACACACACACACACACACACACTCCCCGGGATTTTCCCCTTTATGCAGTTTCATTTTCTCTCTGGCACTTAACAGCTGCCGGGATCTGGCTGATCTATTTGTTCACTGGTTTATTTCCTGTCCCCCACTGGAGGACAAACGCCCTCAGAGCAGGCATCCCTCCACTGTCACATCCTGAACTTCTGGAACACCACCAGGCTCCAAGAGCTGTTCAGGGAACCAGAAGTTGCAGGGAGGCCCCTGACCTTTGCCGTCACCATCCCCACTCCCATCCTCAAGTCCTCACCCACCGCCCTTACAAATCCCACGGCTGGGGCTTGTGCTGAGCAGCAAAACTCAGGGATGGGATTCCCTTTGCCCAGTTCTCCTGTCAGTCTAGGGGACCCCTCTTCCCCTCCCTGATTCAGCACACACCCTCCCTTTGTACCTGCTACCAGACATTGGCCTCTGTCTTTCCAAACGTCATAGCTTAGTGTCTCCACATGAGGTGGGGTGCATTGTTGACAGGTGCATTGAGGGCGTGTGCTCAAGAAAAGGGCAGGGAGGAAGCAGGAGGTGAGGACACCAGGGCAAGAAGTGGTGTCCCTGGAGACAGAGCAGCCTCCCCTGATCCTGGAGACCCCTGGAGCAGGAAAAGCCCCACAGACCTGTCTCACTTGCAGGCAAGAAGTCGGCGTTTAGTGCCTCTGTGCCCATCAGTCAGTGGCCTCAGCCTGGGGTGGGTGGAGGTGAGCTCCCATCCAGCCAGGGCAAGATCTGCCAATGGGGGGCCGCTGGGGATGCAGCTGGGGATACCGCCGTGGCAGGGCAAGTTACCTGGGCAGGCTCCACGGGCTCCACCTGTAGTGTTTAGGTTCATACAAGCGCCCAAAGGGCTGTGGACATCAAGCATCCCTCGGCTTCCTGCTGGGGAAGCCCCTCGGGAAAGGAAATACTGAGGGGGGAGCCCTGCCCCAGTGGAGCCCAAGAGAAATATGCAGCCCAAATCGCTATCTCACATCTCACGCATTAGAAGCAAGTGTTCAATAAATGTTAGTTCCTAGCTGTCGGCGTGCCCGCTGCAGCAGGGAATAAAGAGGCCTGGGCTCCCCACCTGCTCTCCCAACCCAAAGCCAACCCTGCGGGCTTGGCAGCCTTGTCCGCTCACCTTCCCGTGGGGTGCTCAGCTCAGAGAACAAGATCGAGGAGACCCCTTTTCCCTGCAGCGCGTCTGCTCTGCAACGGGCTCTTTTCCAAGCAGCAGGAGAGCCCGGAGCTATAGATTTGATAGCCTTAGGAAGTTCCATTCAGGTGGTGCTGTTCTCGCAGAATTTCTTCATTACTATTTTTACTTGTGGAAGGAAAATCAAGCATGCCTAAAATACACCAAGAGCACCTGTTTTATAAACCTGTTTTATTCCACTGATTAAAAAAAAAAGAATGAACTTCAGAAAATGAAGATCCCTTTTTAAATCTGGATTCATCCAGAATAGGAATTCTACACATAGTGCAATTATTAGATAATTTAAATAGTTTGAAATTTTAATTTTTATAACATTATCACAACCTGGTATGTGTCACACGTCAGCCCTGGAAGACATTCATGGGTCCACCTGGGGGTGGGGTGCGGGGTCTTCATAACTCAATGAGTTCAAGTGGACTGTGGCAGAGGCTGAAAGAATTCCTTCCAAAGCCTGCCCCAGAGGGTGTCTAACCCACCCGGAGGGCCTTGCCTGTTACCTGCAGCCAGGTCAGAGGGGCAGCAAGGAGCCAGGAGGGCACAGGCACTGTTTTGTTCAAGGTTTATCTCCCTGTATCCAGAGTCCCAAGACTGCGCTGGAGCCCAGCATGTTCCTGGCCCTCTCCTGGTCCTTGTCATGGCCGAACCGCTGGAGGCAGGTGGCCCCCAGCCCTGCTGCCTTGGCCATGTCCTCCTTATCTGATTGGAACCCCTCTATTTATGGTCTTGTCCCTCCAATCCAGCAGAATGCACTTTCTAACGCATGGCTTTGTCAAGCGTGCCACTTTCTGCTTAAAACTCTCTCCTGGCTCTGCCTGCTTCTAAGACAGAATCCAGATGTCTTAGCCTGGTCCCCAGACCCTTCAGGGTGGATGTTTCCACACTGACCCTGTGAATGGTCCCCACTAGAGACTGCAGGTACCTGTTGTGAACATACACATGTGCATGCACACGTGTACACACCTATGCATGCACACACGCACAGCTTCCCACTGCCAGTCTGCGTCCGTGCTGTTCGTTGCTGGTGGAGCTCATTTCTTCCTCCCCACAGGTGCTTTTTCTTTTTTTCTTTTTTTTGAGACGGAGTCTCGCTCTGTGCCCCAGGCTGGAGTTCAGTGGCACGATCTCGGCTCACTGCAAGCTCTGCCTCCTGGGCTCACGCCATTCTCCTGCCTCAGCCTCCTGAGTAGCTGGGACTACAGGCGCCACCACCACGCCCGGCTAATTTTTTGTATTTTTAGTAGAGACGGGGTTTCACCGTATTAGCCAGGATGGTCTCGATCTCCTGACCTCGTGATCCGCCCACCTTGGCCTCCCAAAGTGCTGGGATTACAGGCGTGAGCCACTGCGCCCGGCCCAGGTGCTTTTTCTTCTTTGCTCTTTCATTCATTCATTCATTCATTCATTATTTCTGCAGCCCCATTACTGCTGCAGGGCTGGGCCCCTACAAACCCCTCCCCTGCAAACTCCTCCCATGTCCCCTCCCTGCTTCTCAGCCCTGCCTCGCCCTCTTTGGGGCAAGAGCCCTGCAGAGGGCATAGTGTCTGCGGTGTGGGACGGGAGAGGATTTGAAGCATGCACATTAATGAGCACTTCTTTCTTCGGATGGTCAGGCCTTTATTTTTTGTTATCTTCAATTTGTGGCAAGTAATACTGCTTCTCCTTCCTAAAAACAACTTATTTCTTTTTTCATTTTAAGAAAAATATTAAGCAAGTGATATTGGATGTGCCCAAAGTCCTTCAGGTGGTGGAAGAGTGGCTCGTTCTCAGACCCATGGCCCCAGCTGTATCTACTCTATCTTGCATGCACACCTTTCCACTGCAGCTTTTCCTAGTCTGTTGTTCCCTCTGGACCAGGAGCTCCTGGGGGGAGGCAGAAACATCTCTTGGCCATCATCGTGTCCCCAAGGCCTGCGATGCCCAGCACTCAGTGCACTGCACACTCAGTTCTTGCCTGAGCTGGGCCCCGTGTGCTCCACAGCCTCCTGCTAGGCCTGGCTGTGCATCTGGCTTGGCTCAGAAGTGACTTCCTCATTGCCTGTGGTCCGGTCCTGGTCCCTGGATGACAGCCAAGCAGGGAACAGTGTGTTTACCTGCCTGCATCTGGCTGTGGTCCTGCCTCAAGTTCTCACGACTCCACCGCTGACCTTGGGTCCTCTGGGTGGCTCTGCAGTGCCTGATTCAGGGCCCAGCCATGCAACCGGAAAGACAGAGCCCAGTAATGGGCTTGAGAATATATTTGAAGGTCCTTGGTGTGTTCTCTTCTGGGAAAAGGTCTGGGAGTGGGTGCCCTGTGATGCTTACTTTCAGGTGGCTTGTCCAGGTTCAAAAAAAGGTTAACTGGGATTGCTACGTATTCTCCACTGTCATTCAGCTGCTCCCTTACATGGGCCAGGTCAGCTGGTGCCCAGGGCAGGGCACTTGGGCTTGTATCTCTCCGTGCCATACACTGCTCCTGCAGCACCCAGAAGGGAGGCCGAGTTGCTCAAGATCCCCCATTTATTCACTCCTTCCTTCCCTTCTTTAGACATTCATTCCACAAACATCTTAACCCATTTCCTAGATTCCAGTTTTTCCCTCTGCAGTCTATCTTCCTTACTGCCACCAGGGTGAGCTCCCTAAGGCATAGTTTCAGATTGTGCTACTTCTTGGGCTCAGTGATCTCAGCCCCCAACCCTCTGGCCCCATATCCTGCCACTTACTGTCCACCTACCCCCATCCTCCAGTCCCAGGCACTGAGCACTCTGCCAACAAGGACCGTTCCTTCTGCCTGGAATGACGTGTTTCCATCACGCCCGCCCTTGCCCCCAGAGGTCACCTCTTGGTCCACTTTCCCCAGTTCCTCCAGCTAGTAGGAGTTTCTCTTTCTTCTGGACACCTTAAACCTGCAGTCACGTCCGAGGAGGGGAAAGGTGTGGGTTTGTGTGTTGGAGTCCCTTGAATCACACCTCTGGAGCCTGCCCCCAGTGTGCCTTCTGACGTATCAGTAGAACCGTGGGATGAATGTAAGGTCTGGCACGCGGTAGGCACTCATCCAACCGTGGGAAGAATGGGAGGTCTGGCACACGGTAAGCACTCATCCAACCGTGGGAAGAATGGGAGGTCTGGCACACGGTAGGAACTCATCCAGACTCTTTGGCAGTAACTGGGAAGCTTGGCATGTTCACAAGGACCCTCCTGGGTAAAGGAATCAGGCTCCAAGGCTCTGAAGAGGAAGCTGCAGCAGCAGTGGTTTGAACCTTCAGATGGTGACAGCTAGACCCTGGAGTATGGCCAGCCTCCAGCTCTGCAGCCCCCATCCTGTCCTTACCCTTTGGGATGGCTCTGGGTGAGGATGTATGACAGAGGGCAGCCTCGCATCTCCTGTGCAGGAGACTGCAAAAAGTCAACAAGGAGAAATGCCGGCCATGTTTACTGAGCATCTATGATGTGCCAGAGCATTCTTTTTTGTTGAATCTTTCCAACCATCCTACAAGGCAAGGATTAGTTCAGAATTGGAGACTGAGGCTGAGACTCACTCATTTAAGGTGTTATGATTAGGAGGTGGCTGAACTTGGAGCCTGCTGACACCAGTTTGACCCAAGCCCTGCAATTTTACATAGTCATGGCTTTTTTCTATCATTAGTGCATAAACTCAGTTCAAATAGTTTTAAGAAAAAAGGCCGGGTGCGGTGACTCACGCCTGTAATCCCAGCACTTTGGGAGGTCGAGGTGGGCGAATCATGAGGTCAGGAATTCAAGACCAGCCTGGCCAATATGGTGAAACCCCGTCTCTACAGGCATAGTGGCGGGCGCCTGTAGTCCCAGCTACTCTGGAGGCTGAGACAGGAGAATCACTTGAACCCAGGAGGTGCAGGTTGCAATGAGCTGAGATCGTGCCACTGCACTCCAGCCTGGGCAACAGAGAGATTCCGTTTAAAAAAAAAAAAGGTCATGAGTGTCTCATGTAACTGAAAAGTCCATGGAAGAGAGTGTCTCGTTCCTTCAGGTCCATCAGAAACTCTAAACTGAGTCAATAGATGGATCCCTCAAGTGCTGGGTCCAGAACAATGGCATTTACTGATTGCCGGGACCTGGGTCATGAGACAACCCCTAGCAGGCAGCGGGGAGGGGAGGTTCTGTCCCTCCTGAACTTCTTGGACTGGGAGTAGGGGAGGGTGGATGTACTAGTTTCCTGGAGCTTCTAGAATAGAATGTCACAGACTGGGAGGCTTAAACGACAGAAATCATTTTCTCACAGTTCTAGAGGCTGGAGGTCTGAGATCAAGTTGTGGGCAGATCTAGTTTCCTCTGAGGGCTCTTCTCCTTGGCTTGTAGATGGGCACCTTCTCCCCACATGGTCTGTATGTGTGTGCAGCCCTGGTGTCTCTATGTGAGTACAAATTTCCTCTTTTTCATTTGTAGAGACACGGTCTCACTATGTTGCTCAGGCTGGTCTCAAACTCCTGGCCTCAAGTGATCCTCCCACCTTGGCCTCCCGACATGCTGGGATTACAGGTATGAGCCACCTGGCCCAGCCCTGAATTTCCTCTGCTTGTGATGACATCAATCAAATTGGATTAGTGCTCACCCATTTTACCTTAATGACCTCTTTCAAGGCTCTATCGCCAAAATACAGTCACACTCTCAGGTACTGGGGATTAGGACTTTAACATATGAATTTTGCGGGGACATCATTCAGCCCATAATAGTGGATCCCCAAAGAACAATCAGGATGGTGCTACCAAAAGAGGAGAGGGGACACACAGTTCCAGTAGGCAGCTGCTGTAATTCACAGAGCTCAGAACAGTAGCAACAGTGAGTGCCCCCAACCAGAGATAGGATCACTTCTGCCTAAGTTTAAAAGGAAGAAACTGAGAATACCAGAATTTGCTGGCTAGAATTAGGGACCTCAGAGATCATCTACACCAGTCCCACACGACAATCACAGCTCCCGTGAAAGCACTGGCTCTGGCTTCCCTGGTCTCTGGTTCTTTTCCTCATTATGCTCATGGTTTCCTCTCTCTGGTCACATAGAGTGTATTTATAACACTGTTTTCAGGCCTCTGTCTGCTAATTCCATCATCCTTGTCATTTCTGCATTTGTTTCTACTGACTTTTTCCCCTGGTTGGGGGCCGTATTTTCTGGCATCTTTGCATGGCTAGTAATTTTTAACTGGATGCTAGACATTGTGATTTTACATTGTTGTGATTGAACACTGCTGGACTTCGTTCCAGCACGCAGCAAGTAACTTGAGCTCAGTTTCATTCTTGAGTTGGCTTTTAAGTTTTATTACTTACCAGAGTAGCCTTTGGTTTAAAGCTGTGATCTTTTGGAGGACTTTGCCTGATACCCTCTATGCTGTGAGGTTTTCCACACTGGCTGGAGGGAACATTGAGTACTGTGTGAGCTTTTTGAATTATTCCAAGCCTGGTACTTTCTGGTGTCCTTTCTGCTGCCAGCCTCATGGAGCTTCACTCCACAGATGCAGAGATCAGCATTCAGACAGACTTAGGGTGGCCCTTCTGCAGAACTCTGGTGTTCTCTCTTTGGGTGAGCAGCTCCCTCATCCTGGGTACTCTGACCTGCAAATCCTAGTGACTTGGCTTCTCTGAACTCCATTATCTTTTTCCACCCAGTGAGACTCAGGGTTCAGTTGAGTTCTCCCTCCTGTGCGCAGCCCAAAGCTGCCTCCAGGAAGGAAGCTGGGCAACTGCAGGGTGCACCTTATTTGTTTTACTCCTTTCAGGGATCACAGTCCTGCACCACCTGATGTCCAGCATCAGAAAACCATTGTTTCATCTAGAGTCCTTACCTGGGCTAAGCTCTGCTACCATTATTTCATTAAATCTTCACAACACCCTAGAAGTCACACTATCTTAAAAATGAGGAAACCTTGCCAGTCAGAATGACAATGATTAAAAAGTCAAGAAACAGTAGATGCTGGCGAGGCTGTGCAGAAATAGGAATGCCTTTACACTGCTGGTGGGAATGTAAATTAGTTCAACCATTGTGGAAGACAGTGTGGTGATTCCTCAAGGATCTAGTAACCCTGGCTGGGCACGGTGGCTCATGCTTGTAATCCCAGCACTTTCGGAGAGCGGGGCGGGCGGATCACGAGGTCAGGAGATCGAGATCATGGTGAAACCCCGTCTCTACTAAAAATACAAAAAAATTAAATGGGCGTGGTGGAGGGCACCTGTAGTCCCAACTACTCAGAGAGGCTGAGGCAGGAGAATGGCGTGAACCCGGGAGGCGGAGCTTACAGTGAGCCGAGATTGCGCCACTGCACTCCAGCCTGGGCAACAGAGCAAGACTCCAGCTCAAAAAAAAAGGATCTAGAACCAAAAAATATCATTTGACCCAGCAATCTCATTACTGGGTATATACCCAAAGGAATAGAAATCATTTTACTATAAAGACACACACACACATGTTTATTGCAGCACTATTTACAATAGCAAAGACATGAAACCAACCCAAATGTCCACCAATGAAAGACTTGATAAAGAAAATGTGGTATATATGCAACATGGAATGCTATGCAGCCATGAAAAGGATGAGATCATGTCCTCTGCAGGGACATGGATGAAGCTGGAAACCATCATCCTCAACAAACTAACACAGGAAGAGAAAGCCAAACACCACATATTCTTCACTCATAAGTGGGAGATGAACAATACGAACACATGGACACGGTGGGGGCTGGACAACACACACACCAGGACCTGTCAGGGGGTGGGGGCCAAGGGGACGGACAGCATTAGAACAAATATCTAATGCATGAGGGGCTTAAAACCTATATGAAAGGTTGCTAGGTGCAGCAAACCACCATGGCACATGCATACCTATGTAACAAACCTGCACATTCTGCACATGTATCCCGGAACTTAAAGTAAAATAAAAAAATTAAAAATGAGGAAACAGAATGGCCAGGTAACTGTCTCAGAGTCAGACAACTGCCAAGGTCTTGAACACATTTGTTTCTACGAACTCTCCCTGGCACTGTCCTGGACCCAGAGGCCCAGAGGTAGAAGGTCTGAGAGCATCCAGGCTCCAGGGATAAGGCCTTGAAACCAATATCCAGGCCTCCTTTCACTTCAGAATTCTCCTCCTGCAGATGTCCTGGCTCCCAGTTCCAGAGCTCATTTCTTTGTGTACACAGTGTGGGAAGGACTGCTTGGTCTGCATTTATAGTCACCATCACATTTGCCCATAAGGCACACTGACGCAGCACACAGCATTCTCTATTTAACAGCATATTTGTTCGATGAAACAGATTGAAATTTAACACGTAGGGTCTGCCTTAATGATTTTCTTGGAGAATGCTGAGCAGTGCACCTGGAATGCGGAGGCAGCGCCCAGGCTATTAGAGTGAAGCCAGTCAAGGTGGCTGCTTCTCAAACTGATTTTTCAATCTCAAGCTCCTCCTTCCCCCACTTTGACTTTATTTTACCAAGGAGTTCAAACACGGAGAAAAAAGTAGAAAGATGAAACACTCATAGACCCATATCTAGATTAAGCAATTTTGTTTCATCTTGTTTATTCCTGGAGTATTTTAAATAACAAATACAATGACGGTTCACTTCTAAATACTCCAGCATGCATCTCTAAAATTTAAGGATCTTTTCCCACCTAACCATAACAACTATTATTATACCTCACAAAATAAAAAATATATATATAATCTAATACCAGTCTATAGTTCAAACCACCTCTTGCCCTTGACATTTTTTTAGTGTTGGATAATTAAAAGCAGTTTCCAATTAAGGATAACACAGTGCATTTAAATGTTGTATTTCTTTTCTTTTCTTTTCTTTTTTTGAGATGGGGTCTTGCTCTGTCACCCAGGCTGGAATGCAGTGGCGTGATCTTGGCTCACTGCAAGCTCCGCCTCCCGGGTTCATGCCATTCTCCTGCCTCAGCCTCCCGAGTAGCTGGGACTACAGGTGCCCGCCACCACACCCGGCTAAGTTTTTCTATTTTTAGTAGAGACGGGATTTCACCATGTTAGCCAGGATGGTTTCGATCTCCTGACCTCATGATCCGCCCACCTCGGCCTACCTAAGTGCTGGGATTACAGGTGTGAGCCACTACGCCCGGCCAAATGTTGTATTTCTTATCTTTTAAAATCCAGAACAGCTCTTCTCCACCGGCCCCTTCTTGCTTTATAATATTGACTATTGAAGAGACCAGACTCTACCTGAAAGAATATTCTACATTCTGGCTTTGTTTTGTCTTTTTTTTTTTGAGATGGAGTTTCACTCCTGTTGCCCCAGGCTGGAGTGCAATGGCATGATCTCTGCTCAGTGCAACCTCAGCCTCCTGGGTTCCAGTGCTTCTCGTGCCTCAGCCTCTCGAGTAGCTGGGATTACAGGTGCCTACCACCACGCCCAGATATTTTTTTTTTTTAGTAGAGATGGGGTTTCACCATGTTGGCCAGACTAGTCTTGAACTCCTGACCTCAGGTGATCTGCCCATCTCGGCCTCCCAAAGGGCTCAGAGTTACAGGCATGAGCCACCGTGCCTGGCCTGTTCCACTGTATTTCTTATGGTGTCACTTGTTCCTCAACCTCCTCTATTTCCTGTAAGCACGAAGTTGGGTCTAAAGTCTTGAATATACACTTTTGGGCTGAGTGGCATTCTGCATTGTGACCACATGCCTGGTCATCCAGTATGATGCCCAGATCTGCCACTGGTTCCAAGAGACAGTGGGCACAGGCCTTGCTGCAAGACTGTGTTCCACTCCTTTCAAAGGGCAAGCAATCTGTGGTCAGGCCCCTTTTCCTGCATAAAATCTCCACATCCCTGTTCCATTCTCATCTCTCCCCACCAACTGAGAAACATGCCCCACTGACTCACTGTGCCTTCTGGTACCTCTACCAGGCAAGATTTTGCTGAATTTATCTCCTGAATTTGCAGTGCACATGTTTGAATTTTTTTTGAATTAAAAAAATTAAAACTGTAATTTTCAAGATTTAAAATTGTAATATTGATTATGTTCTTCATGGCTCCAAAGCAAGATTCTGTTGTATCTTGGAGGAGGGGGGGTCACTACTCTGAAATCCCAGTGATGGGCAGCACTGAGCAACTGAGAGCTTCAGCATTCTTGGGCTGGTCACACCCACAAGCATGGCACAGACCCAAGTCCTGCAAGATGCCTGGGAGGGCAACTGAGACCTGTGGCCCAGCCACACTGACTCAGGAGGTAAAAATGTCAACAGGCCACAACCTCCAGGGCTCCTGGAATTGGAGACGAAGCCAGCTCTGAGCTTATGCAACCACAGAACAGTGAGAGAGGGCCATGGACTCGATTTAGAGCCAGAAGATGAGACCACTGCCTGAGCACCGTGGGGATGCTGACAAATCTTCTCAGAGCTTCAAGGACTGTGGCCACAGGTACATCTCAGCCAAACTTGGGCACATGTTGCAATCAAGGGACTGAAGCCACAGTGACAAAAACCTGGCCCGTGGTCCACCTGGAGTTGTGTTTTGTTTTGTTTTTGAGATGGAGTCTCGCTCTGTCACCCAGGCAGGAGTGCAGTGGTGCGATCTTGGTTCACTGCAACCTCCGCCTCCTGGGTTCAAACAATTCTCCTGCCTCAGTCTCCTGAGTAGCTGGGACTACAGGTGTGCGCCACCACGCCCAGCTAATTTTTGTATTTTTAGTACAGACAGGGTTTCTGCTAAAACCCTGGTTGGCCAGGCTGACCTCGAGCTCCTGACCTCAAGTGATCTGCCTGCCTCAGCCTCCCCAAATGCTGGGATTACAAGCATGGGTCACTGTGCCCGGCCCCACCTGGAGTTTTAAAATTCTGATTTATAAGTTTATTATATGACAGTCTACCCAAAATATGCAAATACTGCACTACACTTATTTATGCATTCAGTGAGTCACCTTTATCTGAGTGCAAGTGGCAACTGTTCTAGAAAATGGGAACCATGAGGTTATCAAAGAGCCTGGAGGTAGGGTCAGATGAGGAAGCACATCATTACGATGTCTTACACATGCAGTCATGTCTCCTCTTATAATCCTAAGACTGACCTGTGAGGTTCATATTACAACCCCCAGTTTGTATGTAGGAATATCAGAACCCCAAGGTTTAGAAACAGAACGGCCAGAAACAGGAGGAGGATGGCCATGCAGCTGGGCATGGCAAGGCCAGGCCTCCCAAGTCTGCATGACTCTTAAGCTCCTGGCCATTCATTACAGCACGCCATCTCCAATGCAGAATCACACCAACAGAATTGAAACTACACATTAAAGAGAAGGCGAGTGTCACCAAAATCTGTTTCCCAGGCTTCTTTGCAGAATTCCAGATTCCTAGCACTACCAATAAGGCCCTTCTTCTACCTCTGCAGCCTCAATTTATGTCACTTTCCTATTGTTTCCTATGCTTCGGCCATCCTGGCCTTTCCATGCTCTGAAGGAGTGGTAAACCAGGGCCTTTGCACGTGCTGTTCTCATTCCAGTTCACCTAGCTGGTTTCTGCTTATCCTTAAAGTCTGGGTTTATCTTATTTCCTCAAGGGAGCCCTCCCTGCTCTGGAGCAGGTCAGGCCACCATGTCCTTTATTGTAGAGCACCCTACTTCTCCTGCACAGCACCTTCACAGATGCTCCTCCTTCAAGGGGTCAGAGTCACTAGGCCACCACTACAGTGCCTGGGCCCCGGAGCTTTCTGATTTCCACAGAAAGCTTCAAGTGCATGCTGTGTGTGAGTGAGCCTGGCCACTTGCTTTGTGAGATTTCAGTTCCTTATCAGTAAAACAGAGCCCGTGGCTTTCCATGAATGTGGGGTTGACTTACCAGAATGCTCAGGTCCCACGTTATCCTCTTGAACGCAGCAGGTTTCCTCTAACCCACGAAAATGGAAAAGCTTCTCTGCCATTCTCGAATGCTTATTTAATCTGCATTCTGGGTGGCCCCTAGGGCAAGTGACGGGCATTCTCTACCGCAGGATGGTGCCCCACCTGGTCCTCCCCAGGCCCTGTGGCCATCCTGGCCACCTCCCTGTGGGCTCTCTCAGCCCTGCTGTTCAGCACTGTCCCTACCACACAGAGGTAGGGACCTCTTTTTCTTACCTTCTTCCTTTTCTTACCTTCGTTCCTCCAATCCCTGATGGCCCCCAGACCTACTGCAGTTGTCTCTGTGTCTTCGGAGAGAAAACGCCCCATTAATGTGCCATGAAACCAAATTTACTCCATTTAAAGGGCTGCCTTCATTCGGAGGCTTTGTCCGTTTCTTGGTTTTAACTTCTCTTTTCTGAAATTGCAGTAAAAAGAAATAGGTGTGTGTTGCTTTAACTTTTCCCTTGGAGAAATCTGAAGCCCCCACCTTGTACTGTCATGGGAAACACCAGGGCCTGAGAACTCCCACCTCGGGCGAGGATGCCGTTCCCGAGCCCCACGCGTGGCCTGGGCTTTCCTTTCCCTGCTTCCCTCTTGCCCCGACTTCAGCAGATCCTGAGTCCCACAACTATTCTAGCATTAGCTTCTGCAAGCCCAGCTGGGCTGAGGTTTCTGCGGCTGCCTTCCTCTTGGTCTCTCTAGAAAACTCCACTCATTTAGCACCCAAGCAAGAGGTCACCTGTCTGGAACGCACTCCCTCGGCAGCGCTGTGCCACCTCTTTCCACCCCATCTGAGTGGCCGGCACTTACCTGTGCTGTTTGTTACCTGACGTGTCCCTTCTCCCACCAACCAGCCAGTTGATGCGGCGTTCCCAGCACACTCGGGCAATGGCTGGGCAGGCGCTCAGGCAATGTTTGTCGAATGAATGAATGAGCCACGTGCTCAGGCAGATTTGTTCTGCTCCGGGACCCTGCTCCCACCAGGGAGAAATCCGAGCTGGGGACCTCGCACCACCAGGCTCCGGCCTAAGCTCGCGGCTTGCAAGCCGCCGTTTCCTACGTCGCGTAGAAACCCCCCGCCCATCCCACCCCGCTAAGGGCACACCCCTCTCACGGCGTGAGCGCCAGCCCCGGGAGCTCCAGGAACTCAGGAGAACCCCGCGGGGGTGCCCAGGTGCGGGGCGCGGGGCTGGGCGCACTGGGACCGAGGAAGGGGAGCCCCGGCGGCCGCGGGGTCCGAGCCCACGGTCCGCGCCGAGGGCGGGCGCAGAGCTCGCGGCCGTCCCGCCTCCCGCCGGCGCTCCCGGCCTTTCCCATCCGGCCCGCGACGCTCCGCCCGCCCCGTCCCACATGACACCGCCTCCGCCGCAAACTTTTTCCTCCCCATCCTGTCGCGGCTCGAAAGGAATGGAAAATGGCGGCCTAGACGCGGAGTTTCCTGCCCGACCCGCGGCGGCTCCGGCGGCGCCATGACTCGCTGGGTGCCCACCAAGCGCGAGGAGAAATACGGCGTGGGTGAGCAGCGCCGCCGCCGCGCCTCTCGCCCCAAGCCCAGGCTCTGGCGGGGCGTGTGTGCCGGGCGCCTGTTGCCGCCACCCCGAGCGGCCGCCGTGCCGGGGAGAGGCGCTTCCGCCCGCGCCTGCGCCGCCGCCCCGCGCGCAGTGCCCAGCGCCCCCGGCCGCCCCGCGCCTCCGGCGGCGTCCGCTCCAGCCCTGGGGATCCGGGTCGGGAACACGAGGGGGTGGGGTGGGAATGGGGGCGGGCGCGTCCCTCCCTAGGGTGTCCCCTCCGACGCCCGCTCCTCGGGACCTCTGCGGCGGAGCCCCCCGGGGTACCCCCAACTCCCCGGCCCCGGCCGCTGCCATCTGCGCGGCTGGGCCCATCAGGGAAGCCCAGGGGTCACTGTCTAGCGGTGGCTTCTGCTTCTTGGATGAACTTGCGTCCCGCGTCCGGGCTCTGGATGGGCGGGCTCAGGTCGGCGCGGTCCCAGCGGAGAATTCCGCCCTTTCCCGGCGGGGAGGAGCGGGCGCGGATAGGTGGCCGGCGCCCCTTGCCCCTCGGCGGTCTCGCTGGGAACCGTGTGGGACCTTGGAGAGAAGGCGAGCGGCCGAGCGCCCCCGTGGCCCTGGGCCCGGAGACCCGTCCGGGAGAGCGGGGGCCTGTTTTTGCTCCGCGGCTCTTTGTCGCTTCCGAGGGGGGATGGAAGGAGTCAGGTTGCAAGTTTACATTTCGGACCCGAATGCGCATTCCAGAGAGGGAGGCTTTCCCTTGTGGCTGAACAGACGGGCCCGTCCGCCGGGGACCCTCAGCCCGTCGCCGAGGCCTGCGGACGCCCACCTCTTCCTGATCTGCGTGCCTGGTCTCGGGAGTGGGCCGTGGCTACTCTCCTGCTCTCCGGGGTCCGGGATCTTCTCAGTTGGTTTTCAGGCTTCCTATTCCCCGTCCCACCATCCACAGACAGCCTTGACCGCCTGCCTCGTCCAGGCCACTCGACCCGACTGGGAAGACGTTTGGTGGTCTCGCCTCCCACAGCCCAGGCTGTGTCCTCCAAGGGCCCCGTCTCAGCAGCAGCCCCACGCGCATTCTGTGCCTGGCCCGTGCTGGGCCTGCACTGGCAGTGACTTGCCCGACCCTCTCTCTGCTGGTGTGGTTCGAATCCTGGCTCTCTGACCTTTGGGAAGCGCCCTGGCAGCCCTTGTCCCCGGAGCGCTCTCCTTTCTGTGAACAGTTGCTTCTCTCTGCTGTCAGTGACTTACAGTGGGCCCTGACCACGGAGCCAGCTGGACAGTGGTCATGGGGACAGTCCTGGGACAGCCCTGGGTCCCACCGGGCCTGCACTTAGCTTGTTCCACATGCTGGGAGGCATGGGGGGCCTCTTTGCTTCAGGACCATTATGGCTGAGCTTCCTCCCCATCTCCCCATTTTGCAGATGAGGAAACCGAGGCTCAGACACATTCACAAAAGTGCAGGAGAGCTCATCTGACCGCAGACTCAGTGTGTAACCTGCACCCTGTGCACCACCTAATGGATTCAGTCAGGGGCACTTGGCACATGCCTTCAGTCTGCATCGGAGGAGGGAGGTTCCGGGTGGATATTCCAGCTGAGAATGCTTGGGGTGTGGCGACAGTGGGGGTCCCTGCGGGGGTAGTGTGTAGAGGAGAGAGCTGAGGACTATCTCCCAGGGAACCTAGCACCAGCACACACACAGAGAGAAGGAGGTGGATAGGCAGGAGAGGCAGGAGGCTGGCAGAGGAGCAGGCATCCCATAGCCCTGGCCCTGCTGAGGAAGCAACTCCATGGCCAGGGTGCAGTAGTGGCCACTGGGGGTGCAGTGGGGGCCATCACTGCTCCCATTCTACAGAGGCAAGGAAGAGGTGGATTGCTTGCCTTAGCTCACATCACTAGTAAGTGGTGCCTCTTGGGTGTGAAGTGTGGCCGCCCTGGGTTCAGCTGCCACAGTGTCCTGTGCTTGCCTGCAGAAGGGGAGGGCTTCTCTTTGGGACACCACATTTTAAGAGACCTTGTTACCCTTCGTCTGCCCCCAGAGAGACCTGGATGGTGTCCGTTAGGATCCTATATGTAGCTGGATGGTCTGGAGAAGAGCGTTCGTAGATGGGAGAACGGGGTCTCCTTGCTGGGGAGGAGGCTGAGGGCCAGAACAGGGCGGTGTCCTTGAGTCTCACACCTTCTAGAAGCTTCACCAACGCTCATGGTGGTGACTTCTAACATCACACCTCTTGCTAATACTTTGGTTTTAAGAAAACTCCATGTGTGATTATTAAGAAAAAATAAATTTAAAAAAGTTAGAAAAAGAACAAATACAAAACTGTGTTGGAAAATTTTAAAAGGCGAAAAGTATCTGGGATGATTTTGCCAGGCAATTCTAGGAAAGATGTGAAGGGCTGAAGGTAGAGGAGAGAGTGGCTGCTGTGCTTCCTCTCACTGGGTGCAGATGACAGCTCGCTGGGTAGACAGTAATGAGACAGCACCACTCCGTTGGCATCCAGAGGCACTTTAACCAGAGTCCCCCATCAGGGAGGGTGGGAGGGGAGCTCAGCATGAGCTCATTGGGGCCATCCCAGGCTCCCCACTTGTCTGCAAGTGTGCAGTGGGAGGATTTTAGTGGTTCTCACGGAGGGCGCTGACTGGGAAGGATGTAGGTGCTGGGATGTAGGGATTTATTTCCAGTAGGTGATTGGCTGTTTCCACCTAAGGGAAAATTACTGGAGGACCCCTCCACCACCCTTACCAACTCCAGTATTTTTTGGAGCTTAACAACAGGGCTGTGTTTCCCTGGAGGCACTCTGGTGGCTCTGTGGGTGGACCACACTTCCACTCTGGCCACTTGGCCCATGAATGAATCACGAGGGGAAAGAAAATGATAAAACTCCATCTCATTTGGAAACATGAATCACAGCTTATTGTTTGCAAGTACTTGGAATCTGTTAGAAGCATTGTTTGTAAATGAGATATTTCAGTTGTATATTTATTTTGTAAAATTGGGAAAGGAGTAAACAGCTGATGTGGGGTTCCTTCTGCAAAGGCAGGAAATGCTGGTTCCTCCTGATTCCTTCCACTGGGGGCTGCCTGTGAAATTTACCAGCCCACGTTTCCCCCTTGGTTTTGAGTTGGTGGGTCATGTTTACAGGCCTGGCATATTAACAGGCATAAACCTTGACTCAGCTGTCACACTGGCCAGATGATCTTTTCCCTCACAGCCCAGTAGGCAGTCTTATGTCCCGACGTCGATAAAATTATGTTGCTGTGGATCCTGTTCCTAAGATTAGGTGAAAAGATGCAGTATGTTCTAGAATCACACGTGCGGACCGTGTGCTCGCTCACTCACTCACATCTCAACGATGGTGTTGAAGGCAGAATAACGGTCCCCAAAAAGGTCCATGCCCTAATCCCCAGACTCTGTGAATTCAATATGTTACATGGCAAAAGGGACTTTGCAGATGTGATTCAGGTTACCTGCAGTTGGTAGATGGGAGATTATTATTCAGGACCATCCACATGGGCACAGGGAACTTTGGCTGTCAAAGTTATGAAACAGGCAGTCAGAAGAGCCTGTGTTTGGAGGCCCAGTTGCTGGCCCTGAGATGTAGGGGCTCACTTGCAAGGACCAGAGAGAGGCCTCAGGGAGCTATGGGAGGCCCCTAGCTAATGACCAGCAGTCACAAAGAATTGGATCCTGCCAACACCCTGAATGAGCTTGGAAACAGATTTCCTCCCCAGGGCCTTCTGCTAAGAGCCCAGCCAGCCAACACCTTGATTTTGAGACCCTGAGCTGCTGGGCGTGTGGCCTGTGGAACTGAGATAATAACTTTGTGTGGTTTTAAGCTGGCTGGGTTGTGGGAATTTGTTATGGCAGCAGTGGAAAACTAATACAGATGATGGGAGAGAAGCTTGCAGGGTGAGGCTCTCTGCACCCTTGAGATCTGTTACTAAGTTCATTGAAGGTAGTGAACCCAAGTGTGCTCTTCACTTTGGCCACTTCCAGGTGCAGCTCTCAAATGGAATGGGGCATTGGCACTGCCCTTATTCATAATGGGACCCTTGAGCAAATTACTCATACTTTCTTAGCCTTGGTTTTCTCATCTGTTTAGTGGAACCAAGTCTGCTTGCTGCCGCGTCGTGAGGACTCGCTGAGATGATGTTGGCAGAGAGTTTAGCACTGTGTTTAAGATATGCCAAGTACTCAATGAAGCGTTGCTTTTATTAACTTTTTATTTAATAAAGTACAAAGTTTAGAAACATAGTGACAAGTGACTTCTGTGTGCATTTAACAGGTTGCCGGAAAAATGCCTTTCTTCAACAGTTGATTTCTTGATAGCGTGTTTTGCTTTCTAATTGGGGTAGAAGTCACATTTGCTCAGTGTGAGGAGCCCGACTTGTATGCGTTCACGTTAGCTCTAAGCAATGATAATTGCTAGGAATTGTGTGATATCCAAATAAATTTGGGAGCGTGGGAGTTGATGAGAGATCTCTTTTGTTATCTAGAGTAGCAAGCAAGCTGCTAGTTTGGGGAAGAAAAATTAGTTTTGATCATAAGTAAATAGAAATGCAGGCATTTTCATTCACTGGAATTGCAGCAAAACCAAATCAGGGCATATTATATTTCTACAAACCTGATTTTACTTTGGAAACATAAAAAATTTAAATTTATTTCTGTGCCATTGTTTGCCTAGGATACCAGACATCTGATCAGGATTGTCTTAGTGTGCGTCAATAGTTCTGTCTCTTTATCACCTCTGTGGATGCAAGTAGTGAAATAGGGAGGAAGAAATAGGCCACGAGGTGTCCTTTCCTGGGTGTGGCGCTGACGCCCCAGGGCCATCGCTGTAGCAAGTGCACGCTTGTACACTGTCCCCACCCTCCTTCCCTCCCTCCCTTTTCCCTTCTTTCTTTTCTTCCTCTCTGTACTTTGTATTTTCAGATGATTGCATTAAACTTTGTATTTTCAGATAATTATAGCCAAATAACGGGTATAAAATATAATTCAGGGAGATCATGAGCAGCCATTACTAGTTTCCCCTAAGGTGACGTCTTGTAAAGCTGTAGTACAGCATCACGACTGGGATGTTGACATCGATAGTCAAGGTGCAGAACCTTCCAGCACCACAAGCACCACTCAGTTGTCGTTGTGTAGCCACGCCTACCTCCCTCCACGTCTTTCTCCCCTCAAATCCTGGCCACCCTTTGCCTGTTCTGTGTTTTTATAATATTGTCCTTTAAAGAGTGTTCCATTAATGAAATTGCATAGGAGGTAAGCTTTCGGGATTGGCTTTTTTCACTCAGTATCTCTGTCTGGATATTCACCATGGTGTTGCTTCTTTTCTTTGCTGAGTATCGTTTCATGGTCTGGATATGCCCCCTGATTAACTGTTCACCTGTCGAAGGACATCTGAGTTTGGCTATGACAAATACAGCTGCTGTCACCAAGCACATACAGGTTTTAGTATGAACCTAAGTCTTCATTTTCTGGGATAAGAGTGCAGAGGCTGAGTCGTCTAGTAGTTGGATGTTTAGCTTTTTAAGAAACTGCCAAACTTTCCTGGAGTAACTGTGCCAGTTCACATTCCCACCAGCAGCGTATATGTGATTGTAGATTT
The DNA here is from genome assembly GCF_009828535.3 of Hylobates moloch. Classification (NCBI taxonomy): domain Eukaryota; kingdom Metazoa; phylum Chordata; class Mammalia; order Primates; family Hylobatidae; genus Hylobates; species Hylobates moloch. The sequence goes on along the minus strand of NW_026652278.1, from coordinate 6,531,937 downwards.
CTCGGAATCCTTGCCATCATTTGTCACCATCCTTATTGCTTGTGTAGGTGTGTAGTTGTCTCTCATTGTGGTTGGAGTTTGCATTTGCCTTGGTTTCATCTGGGAGGCAGCATGCAGCTCCCTGTGCTGCTGCGGTACAGGAGAAGGCAGCCGACCCAGGGGGTGCTGGTGCGGGCGCTGTATGAGCAGGTCCACTGAGCTGGGAAATTGTCGAGTGTATTCAGGGAAGGACTTTGATCCAGTTTGAAGAGACATCACAGAGTGGAAGGCTGACCGGGCACATGCACCAGTGTGGAGACCACAGTTAACACCAGGTGGTCGCTTATCAAGATGCGGTTGTCAAGATGTTCACTTTTCAAACCCTTCAGTGCATCCGGAAGGCCTTCAGGGAGGAAATGAGGAGGCGCCCAAGGAGGGGTCAGAGTTTGAGTTTTAGTCCTGACAAGGCCACTGCTGATGCATGTGACCCAGGGTGAGTGTTCAAACCTCTTCCAGCCTGGTTTCCCCATTTTTAAGCAGTGATGTTCAGGATGGTACTGTGGGCTTTGCCTCACTGAGGTTGGGCTGATGAGAGTTGACAGGAACTAATTAATGTATCTTAAGGCAGTTTGGAAACATCGTTATGCAAATGGGTCGAATTTGCCGTCAGCCACTGTTCCTCAATTTGCTTTTATTGATCTGATGGGAAGTGCTTTGGAGCTGACGTTGAAATCACAGTGTGGAATTTGTGTGTTAGTTGACTGGAGCTACCATGACAAAGGACCACAAGACAGGGTGGCCTAACCAACAGGACTATGTTTCTTCACAATTCTGCAATGCTGGAGTCAAGGTGTTTTGGCGGTTGGTTTCTTCTGAGACCTCTCTCCTTGGGTTACAGACAGCTGTCATCACCCTGTCTTCATATGGTCTCCCTTCTGTGTGTGTCAGTGTCCTCATTTCCTCTTCTTATAAGGCCACTATGGCCAGCCTCGGTGGCTCACACCTGTAATCCCAGCACTTTGGGAGGCCGAGGTGGGCGGATCATCTGAGGTCAGGAGTTAGAGACCAGCCTGGCCAATATGGTGAAACCCCATCTCTAGTAAAAATACAAAAAATTAACCTGGTGTGGTGGCAGGCACCTGTAATCCCAGCTACTGGGGAGGCTGAGGCAGGAGAATCGCTGGAACCTGGGAGGCGGAGGTTGCAGTGAGCCGAGATTGTGCCATTGTACTTCATCCTGGGCAACAAGAGCGAAACTCCATCTCAAAAAAAAAAAAAAAAGACCGGGTGCGGTGGCTTACGTCTGTAATCCTAGCACTTTGGGAGGCCAAGGCAGGCGGATCACGAGATCAGGAGATCGAGACCATCCTGGCTAACATGGTGAAACCCCGTCTCTACTAAAAATACAAAAAATTAGCCGGGCGTGGTGGCGGGCGCCTGTGGTCCCAGCTACTCGGGAGGCTGAGGCAGGAGAATGGCGTGAACCCGGGAGGTGGAGCTTGCAGTGCGCCGAGATTGCACCACTGCACTCCAGCCTGGGCGGCAGAGCGACACTCCATCTCGGAAAAAAAAAAAAAAAAGAAAGGACACTAGTTATACTGGATAAGGGCCTACCCTAAAGACCACACTTTAACTTAGTCACCTCTTTAAATTCCCTGCCTCCAAATACAGTCACACATCCAGGATGCTGAATTTCTGAGGTTAGAACACTGACATATGGATTTGGAGGGACACAATGTAGCCCATAACAGTATGATTTTGATAACGTAAGACTTTTTATCTACAGTTTCCCTCTGTGTTTAGTGGCCTTTGAATTTTTTTCTTTTTTTTTCCTGCAAGCCTGTGGGTCCCTGGTGCTACTGGACTCCAGGGAGGTGAGGAGCTTTCTAATGGACTCCAATTTGTTTCTGTATTCAGATCTGGAAATTCCTTATAATCAAATTAGTGACAGAACAGTGCAATCAGGTAGTTTGAGATCCAAACAGGAACTTTGGAGCAGTTCTTTAAGTGTGATCATGCTCCTGTGAGCATGGCTCAGTCTCTTTGAGCTCAACCTATCTGGGCTTAAGCTGCATTTAGCATTAGGATATTCACACATCCTGCTTGGACTTAATTCCAGTTTCTTACCATTTATGTTTTTGTAGTGTGAGTAGGGCAGCCAGCCTCATACTGGCTCTGGAATCCCAGTTGGACAGTGATGGCAAAACCTGGGCTTTGGTGCTGGTGTCACACACTTAGTGACCCAGTGCTGTCCCACACAACTCCAGGGGGCACTGTTCTTCTCCACAGCCCACGAGGCTGGCTTCTCTCCCCCACTCACACCTTGCACAGCCCTCCGTGGCCTTGGGCAGTCAGAAAAGCGCTTTAATATCAGGAGCTAATGGGGCAAGGGAGGGGGCTTGGCTTGTGACAAATAAATGACACCGGGCTTCCTGATGATGACTTGCGAGCTCAGTTTTGGCCTGCCACTCTGCAGTTACCCACATGCCCACATGCACGTGGGAAACTGAGTATCCACGAAGGCACTCCCTGTCTTCAAAAGGCAGATGGTTTCACCCCAGACAGATGTCTGTCAGTTTGTTAAATTTTCATTTGGGTGCCTTGAGGAGAAAAAGGTGCTTTCTCTTGGCGTATAGTGTGTGCTGTCAAAACAGCTCAGGTTAGGGGTCATAGAGACCCGTCTTTGAATATCAGCCTGGTGTCTTATTAGGCATGTGACCTTGGGGGTTATTTACCTTAAGCCCGAGTCTCTCCTTTGTAAAACTGGCGATAACACCAACCTCTTTGGGCCCTTCTGAGGAGAAAGAGATAACCTAGCCCAAACCGGGCCCATGGTCTGTGCTTGATAATGTTAGTTTCTTTCATTCTTTATTGATTGCTTTGTAAGTAGAAGGCTGTGTTGCCTGGGACTGAGTCTCTAGCTTAATTCAGGCTCTCCCCAGCCCTGCTGCATGGGCCCCATTGCTTCTGTAGCCCCTGCCTGTTGCAAAGTGCTGGTCAGAATTTTAATGTTAGCTCTGAGGTTAGATCAGGGACTGTAGTTCTTATTGATTGCTGGGGGGTCCTGAAGGGACAGGATGAATGCAGATATCTACATCTCTCATCAGAAGTGTTACCTTGAGTCTTTATCTAGTTGCAGTTGCTGTTTAGACCTAGAATTTGTTGCTGCATCTCCTGAGGAGTGTGATGCAAGATTTATATGCCGTCTCGAGTGATTTGTTTCAGTTTTAAATTTTATTTTATTTATTTATTTTTATAGACAGGATCTTGGTCTACTGGCCAGACCGGAGTGCAGTGATGTGATCATAGCTCACTGCAACCTTGAACTCCCAGGCTCAAGTGATCCTCCAACCCTGGCCTTCTGAGTAGCTGGGACTACAGGTCTAGCTAATTAAAAAAAACTTTTAAAGAGATTGGGAGAGGGTCTTGTTATGTTGCCCTGGTCTCAAACTCTTGACCAAAGTGCAGGGATTAGAGATGTGAGCCACCACACCCAGGGGAGTGATTTAACTTAATTGGTTGCACTAGGTAAACTTAGGTATATTTATGTAAGAGTCATGATTTCCTTTCTGACTGTTAGCTAGCTGCTGTAACAAACAGCCCCAACATTTTGCTGGCTTCATACAATACAAGTTTGTTTTTCATTTGTGTCAAAGTGGGCGGTGGGGAGGGTGAGCAGGGGCTCTGCTCTGCCCGGCCATTCGGAGACTCTGGCTCCTTCAACCCTGCCAGTCTGCCCTCCACTGCCCTTTGCCATTCAACCTGTAGATGGGGAAAGAAAGAGATGAGGACGGTGCATAGATTTTCTTTCTGGCCCGGTCTGGGGGTGGTGCCCATCCCTTCTGCTCACATTTTCTCACAGGGACCTGAGTCTCTGGTCAGACCTGCAGCAAGTGGGGTGGGAAATGTAATCTGACTGTGTGCCTTGCAGGAAGAGGAGAATGTGGATTTGGTGGTCTCCTCCACGTGTTCCTATTAATGCTTATTTTCCATTACCAGGAAGAGTGTTAGTCTGGACTCTTCAGCATCATTGGCGTTGAGCACAGAGGTTGTACATCCTCAGGACTTTCACCCTGAAAGTCACTTGGCAGAACAGATGTTCATGTCCCTATAAAGACGGAAGTGATGCCAAGGACAGATGCCGCCTTTTTCCTTGGGGTATATTTTGCTACTTACGTCCTATAGATTTCAGGATATTCTTCAGGGTGTACCAAGCCCAAGAGCAGTGCTGCTTTCTCAATGTGTCTTTTTCTTTTTTTGAGGGGGGGATGGAGTCTTGCTCTGTCGCCCAGGCTGGAGTGCAGTGGCACAATCTTGGCTCACTGCAACCTCTGCCTCCTGGGTTCAAGCAATTCTCCTGCCTCAGCCTCCCAAGTAGCTAGAATTACAGGCGCGCACCACCACATCCGGTAATTTTTTGTATTTTTAGTAGAGACAGGGTTTCACCATGTTAGCCAGGATGGTCTCTATCTCCTGACCTCGTGATCCGCCCACCTTGGCCTCCCAAAGTGCTGGGATTACAGGCGTGAGCCACCGTGCCTGGTCTCAGTGTGTCCTTTTCATATCTGTCTGGCTGTTCCCGTTCCCACCACCCAAAAACACATGCACACCCCAGGCCCCTTTCCTGTGCTGTTTAATTCTTTTGGCCTCAGAAGGTTGTGTACTAAAGCTTGCTAATGAGAACCGTGTCTTTGTTTTTAAGTGTTTTTTGTCTTTATAGAATGGAATCTTTATATTCTGAAATAATATTTGTCAATGAGTATGTATGCAATGAAAAAGGCTATAACATTAAATCAAGGAGAGCTACAGTGACTTAAAAGTTAGGCGTTGGGACACTATGGTGTGGAGTTTAGAGCACTGGATTGAGACCCTGAATAATGGGGTCTGGTATTCCTGGGTACAGTACTTACTGCTGCCACCTCTGCCCTCCCTGAGTCCCGGGCCCCTTACCTGGAGTTGGCGCATATCCTAGCACATCTATGCATCTCAGCTCTGCCCAGGGGAGAGAGCAGGACGGTGTGTGTGGAAGAGCTTTGAGAAGAGAAAGTACTATTTAGTGTTGGGTTATTCATGTTAAACTATTATACAGTCAATATTAACTTCTTATAGAGAAAATATACGATTTCTGGTCATTGTTTTAAATTGGAAAAGGACAGTGTGGCATTGTGAGTTTCACTTTCCTCAAAGTTTTATAAGTTTTATTTTACTTACTAGTAGACAAGTTTTCTAGTAATTGATTCTGTTGTGAGTAGATGAACATCTTGCATAAGCAGCTAGCCTGGGCTGCTGTGTAACTTATGTATAGAGACGAATGGTGATGAAGCCTGTATGTTTCAGCCTCGGTTAGGAAGCCTTCTGTCCTAAGCCACAGATAAGTTAAAGAAGACTGCCTCGAAATAACTCATTTCTTCCCTCCCTTCTCCCCTTCCTCCCTCATTCCTTCTGTCCTTTCTTCCTCCTCTCCTTCCTTCTTTCCTCCTTCCTTTCCTCCTTTATTTCCTCCCTCCCTCCTTCCTTTTCCCCCTCCTTTCCTTCCTTCCCTTCTTTCTTCCTTCCTTCCTGTTTGCTTGCTGGCTCTGTTCTTAGACATTGGTATCTGGAGCTGCCCTCATGGGGTTTATAGTCTGATACACCCAACTCTTCCATATCTGAAACTCTCGAGGCCAGTGGTGTTTCAGAATTCCAGTTTGTCACAGTGTGGAGAGACAGGTGGGAGCTGTGCGAGGCCAGCGGTGTTTCAGAATTCCAGTTTGTCACAGTGTGGAGAGACAGGTGGGAGCTGTGCTTGTGGCTCCTGTGCCAGACACCCCCAAGCAGCTCTGGGCAACACCCTGGAGTCGAGCATATTGATTCTGCTGCCATGAGCATGTGAACATTCACAGCACGAGGGAAGCCATCTGTAATTAGCTCCTCTCCGCTCAGGCTAGACTTTTGCTGTTAAATGAATTACAAAAATCTCTTTGGGTTTGGGAAATTTGTGGGTATTTCGGGCTTGTGGGTAATGAACTGTCGATGTTGTATTTTTTCACAGCTAAACCAACAAATTCAGGTTTTGTCTTCTCAGGGCCTGTCATTCATTCTGGTTCTCTGATCAGATTTCCTCAGACTGTGGGTGCCTGCAGCCAGCCCGGAAGCCCTTTAAAATGCCCTTCGTGGCCATCCTGGCCTCATTCCCAGATCCACTCCTGTCCAGCTGGGTGCCTGGCTGGTCCCAGGTCACAGTCTGCAATTCCTGCTCCTCTGCCTCAGCTTGACAGGGTCTGTGGCTGATCCAGGTCAGGCCCCGGGCACTGCTGGCCTCATCACATTGGCCTCCGGACCCCTTCTGGAAGACACTTATCCCTTTGTTCCACCCCAGCCTGTGGGGACAGGCTTGTGCGAGAGCTGAGGGCCCAGTGAGAATGGTCTTGAGTCCTTAGGGCCTGGGAGCCCTAGGTGGAAGTGGGAAGGAGGAGGAGGAGAGTGGAGAGGAGCTGCGAGGACTAAGCACGCCCAGGGCCAGGTTTAAGAGGTCAGGGTCGAGGACATTAGAGGCCTGTCTCCCCCAGGCACATAGAGCTGTGAATTTTCCTTCTTCAATTCCTTAGCCAGAACCCCTAAAGCAGATTCTGGGGTGATGGAACTCTGGGTATGAGTTCTTGTCAGCCAGGCATAGTTAGGAGCTTGGGCCTGCAGTAGGTAGCCCCTCATCTGGACGAGAGAGACTCAGCTCTGCCCATTGAGAGCTTGTGCTGCCTGCAAAGTGACCTGCCTGAGGCTCATTGCCTGGTCCCTGTGAATATTAAATGGCTTCAACACAAAGAAGGGACTTCCAGGGGAGGCTGCCGGGGATTGCCAGTGCAGTGGGGCTCCACTGATGCCTGGGATTGATTGCCAGCGTGCAGCGGGGGCTCCACTGATGCCTGGGCTTGCATGCCGCTGCTGCTGCCTACTGGTGCGTGGCTGTAGCCGCCTGTGCCCAGCTGGTGTGCCTGTCCAAGGTGATGACGGTACTTTTTATTGCACAGAGTTGCTGGAGAGTTGAATGACCTGGGTCATGTCAGCACAGTTTCTCAGCCCCTGCACTGTTGACGTTCTGGGCAGGATAATTTTTCACCCTGGGGCGCTGTCCTGTACCTTGCTGGACACTTAGCAGGTCCTGCCCAGTAGATCCCAGTAGCAGGATCCCCCTCCAGCTCTGTATGTTCTTCAGATGATTTGGGGATATCACTGGTATTTTAATAAGTTCTAGAATTTCTCCCATTGACATTGCCAGGACGTCAAGCCAGGATGTCTCAGACATTGCCAACTGTCCCCGGGGTAAGTGGGGCGGGATGGCCTAACTCATGGTAAACACTCAACAGCTGCTTACTGTTACTAATGATACTGTGTTATTAGCAGCAAAGTCAGCAAAGTCACTTCTGTATATTTGGGAAGAAAAGCTAGAAACCCCAACGACTTGGTCTGGCGGATGTGCAGGTGGGCACGGAGGATTTGGACAAGTGGGCACAGAGGATTTGGACAGGTGGGCACGGGGGATTTGGACAGGTGGGCACAGAGGATTTGGAGGAGGAGAAATCCAAGAGGGAGTGTAGGGGCCCTTCGGCCCAGCTTCTTGGCTGTCTAAAGATCATTAGGAGCTGGCTGTGTTTCATTCTCCTTCTGAGAGACAAACGTGAGTTTCTCTTGAGGTCAGATTCCAGGAGTGATGTGCAGATTAACGGGAATTGTGTGGCTCATCCCAACATTTCCTTTAAGAAACCCCATGCAGGCTGCTTAGAGACCTTCCTAAATGCAGGAACTCAAGCATTTGCTTCTTGGAGTTTTATTTGCTGGAATAAAGGCACTTATCAACCTCTTTTTTATTTTTCGAAAATAATAACTTATTTTCTTTAACATAATTGAGTTTACCAGGGGCAAATACCGATTTAGCAGGAAGGAAATGTGATTATTTTTCTTTCAAATTGCTGTGCTTCTGTTAACTTCACAAGATTTATTTTCAAGTCCTCCTAACATCATAAGTGTTTTCCTGACCATTTTTCGAAGGCAGGAATGGTCTTGTTCCTCCAGGCACCATGGCCAAGTGGCCAAATTTCTTCACATTGTTCTTGGGGGTTGTTGCTTTGAGAATCAGCCCGGTGAAGCCAAGGGAAATGGGAAGGTGGGGGTGTGTGCAGGAGACCTGAGACTTAGGTGACCCCGATGACGGTCTGTGCTATCTCCATACTCAGGCTCTGTGGCCATCAGCCCCTGTTGCTCTGAGGGACAAAAGCTTTCTTATCCCAAACCAGGCTGGACGACCCCCCAATCCCGTGTTGCTCTCTGCAGTTCTGCGACATGCTTCCCCTCCAGTCCCCCTGGGGGCAGGTGGTGGCTCCATGTCCCCTGCTAGATGGAGGGCCCTCGAGGGTGAGGGCTGAATCCTGTTGCTTTCTCTCTTCCCAGCACCTGCTGTGGTCCCTGGCACACCTTGTTGAACATTGAATGAAGGCAAAGGGAGAGATTTCATCTTAGCAAAATGTCATGAACTGCCTGGGGAACCATGAGTTTTCTGAGTAGCTGGGATTACAGGTGCCCACCATCACGCCCAGCTATTTTTTGTATTTTTAATAGAGATGGGGTTTCACCGTCTTGGCCAGACTGTTCTTGAATTCCTGACCTCGTGATCCACCCACCTCGGCCTCCCAAAGTGCTGGGATTAGAGGCATGAGCCACCATGCCCGGTGAACCATGAGTTTTCTGTTGGTGGGGAGTTACGTCTTGGAGGCGGCGCCACTTCCAGGACTAAGGCAGAGTCGGCTCAGCTCAGGAATGCAGTGGGTGATGGGGTCAGCAGCCCTAAAGCTCCCTCCACCCCTGGCTGTGGGAAGCACCCACTGGGGGCTCCATCCCGATGGGCTTCCTGAGCTAAGATGGGTGCGTTGTCCATGCTGGATAAATACGTGGCGATGTTGGTGGGTTGAGCAAGTCAGTTACATGACTCTGTATGTTCTTCAGATGATTTGGGGATATCACTGGATTTTAATAAGTTCTAGAATTTCCCCCATTGACATTGCTACAAGGCCGCTTTTAAAGTTCCTTCTTAATAAAATGTTCCAGTAAAATACTTTCCTAGTCCCCTTGTTGATGTGTTTGTCTGCAGTGACTGGATTAGCTGGCGGGAGAATAGAAGGAAAAGTGGATTTCGAAGGGAGATTGTGCTTGAGTCCCGCTTCCAGCTCCTAGTCATTGTGGGACCCCAGTGGGGCTCCCCAGAGCTTTCGGGTCTTGATCATCTGTAAAATGAGGGTCCTGCCACCAGTCTTTTCTGCTCCCAAATGCAGTAATGAAAAGCCAATGAAATCAAAGTATATAATATATATGCTAAAGTACTTTGTAATTATAAAGCATTAAACAGCTAAAAGGAATAATAAATTCTGTTCAGAGCACAGATTGGCAAACTTTTTCTGCAGAGGTCTAGAAAATAAATACTTTAGGTTTTGCAGGCCAAGAGGCAAAATGGAAGATACTATGTTAAGACATTAAACCTAGAACTACCATCTGACCCAGTGATTCGTCTCTTAGGTGTGCACCCAGAAGAAGTAGAAACAGTTCACATAGGTTGGTCCGAGTGCAGTGGTGTTTACAAACTAGCTGATCACAACCAGTTACTGATGTCATTGTTCCTTCTCCACTCCCACTGCTTCACTTGCCTTTACAAAAATTTCAGGCTGGGTGCGGTGGCTCACACCTGTAATCCCTGCATGTTGGGAGGCCGAGGCGGGCAGATCACCTGAGGTCAGGAGTTTGAGACTAGCCTGGGCAACATGGTGAAACCTCGTCTCTACTAAAAATACAAAAACAATTAGTCGGGCGTGGTAGTTTGCACCTGTAATACCAGCTATTGGGGAGGCTGAGGCAGGAGAATCACTTGAATCTGGGAGGCAGAGGTTGCAGTGAGCCAAGATCGCGCCATTGCACGCCAGTCTGAGCAGAAGAGTAAGACTCTATCTAAAAAAAGAAAAGTTCAAACAAGTAGTTATTTACAATTGTTCATAGCAGCATTATTCACAATACTTAAAAGGTAGAAACAATTCAAATGTCCATCATTGGATGAATGGATAAAGAAAACGTGATATGTCCCTATAATGGAATATTATTCAGCCATAAAAAGGAATGAAACACCAATCATGCTACAGCATGGGTGAACCTTGAAAACATTATGCTAAGGGCAAGAAGCCAGTCACAGAGGGACATACATGATTCTATTAATAGGAAATGTGATTCTGTTCATGTGAAATGTCCAGAATAGGCAAATCTGTGGACACAGAAAGCAGATTAGTGGTTGCCAGGGACTAGGGGAGGGCGTGATGGGGAATGGCCTCTTAGTGGGAGTGTCAGTCTGTTTGCATTACTATAAAGGAATACTTGAGGCCGGGTAAGATAGAGAGATAGATAGATTTGTTTGTTTGTTTATTTGAGATGGAGTCTCCCTCTGTTCCCCAGGCTGGAGTGCAATGGTGCGATCTCAGCTCACTGCAACCTCCACCCTCCTGGGTTCAAGTGATTCTCCTGCCTCAGCCTCCCTAGTAGCTGGGACTATAGGCATGCACCACGTGCCTGGTTCATTTTTGTATTTTTGGTAGAGACAGGGTTTTGCCGTGTTGGCCAGGCTGGTCTTGAACTCCTGACCTCAGGTGATCACGAGGCTAGGTAATTTATAAGAAAGGAGGTATAAGGCTGGACATAGTGGTTCATGCCTGTGGCCCCAAAACCTTGGGAGGCCTAGGCAGGCTGATCCTTTGAGCCCAGAAGTTGGAGACCAGCCTAGACAACATGACAAAACCCCATCTCTAGAGAAAATTTAAAAATTAGCCAGGTGTGGTGGCACACACCTGTAGTCCCAGCTATTCAAAAGGCAGAGGTGGGGGGATTAGGTCCCTGGAGCCCAGGAAGTGGAGGGTGCGGAGATTGCATCACTACATTTCAGCCTGGGTGACAGAGTAAGACCCTGTATCACAAAAAAAAAAAAAAAAGAAAAGAAAAGAGTTATAATTGGCTCATGTTTCTGTAAGCTGTACAGGAATCATGGTGCTGGCATCTGCTTCTGGAGAGGCATCCAGAAACTTCCAATCATGGCAGAAGGGGAAGGGAGAGCCAGTGCATCACAGGACAAGAGCAGGAGCAAGAGAGGGGAGAAGCTGCCACGCTCTTAAACAACCAGTGAGGCTGGGCGCGGTGGCTCACGCTTGTAATCCCAGCACTTTGGGAGGCCGAGGCGGGCGGATCACGAGGTCAGGAGATCGAGACCACGGTGAAACCCCGTCTCTACTAAAAATACAAAAAATTAGCCGGGTGTGGTGGCGGGCGCGGTGGCGGGCGCCTGTAGTCCCAGCTACTCGGAGAGGCTGAGGCAGAAGAATGGCGTGAACCCGGGAGGCGGAGCTTGCAGTGAGCCGAGATTGCGCCACTGCACTCCAGCCTGGGCGACAGAGCGAGACTCCGTCTCAAAAAAACAAAACAAACAAACAAACAAAAAAAACAACCAGTGTCTCGGGAACTCACTGAGCAAGAACTGGCTCCTCACCAAGAGGATGGTGCCAAGCCATTCCGGAGGGATGTGCCATGATCCAAACCCCTCCCACAAGGCCCATCTTCAACACTGGAGATCACATTTCCACAAGAGATTTGGAGGGGACAGACATCCAAATGGTATCAGTGGCTTTGGGGTTTCCTTTTGCAGTGATGAAAATACTTTAGAACTAGATAGAGGTGGTGGTTGCACAACATTAGGAATGTACTAAATATTAAACACTACTAAATTGTATACTTTAAAATGGTTAATTTTCAGTTATGTTTTACCTCCTTTAAAAAAAAAGATGAGGACCGGGTACAGTGGCTCACACCTATAATTCCAGCACTTTGGAAGGCTGAGGTGGGTGGAGCACTTGAGGTTGGGAGTTTGAGACCAACCTGACCAACATGGAGAAGTCCCATCTCTACTAAAAATACAAATTAGCCAGATGTGGCAGTGCGTGCTTGTAATCCCAGCTACTCGGGAGGCTGAAGCAGGAGAATTGCTTCAACCCGGGAGGCGGAGGTTGTGTTGAGTCGAGATTGTGCCATTGCACTCCAGTCTGGGCAACAAGAGCAAAACTCCATCTAAAAAAATAAAATAGAATAAAAGATGGGAACCATTCTTAGCTTATGGGCAGTATAAATCTAAGCTGTGGGCCAAATTTGGCCCGTAGACTGTAGTTTGCTGACCTCTGGTCTAGAGTCTTAGAACCTTTTAGTTTTAGAATAATGACCATTATTTTTGTAATAATATTGTATGCTAGTTATTAAAATATAGTTATTGCAAACTATATTAAAGTTAAAAGGATGTAAAAAACTTAGGCATGGCTGGGCGTGGTGGCTCACGCCTGTAATCCCAGCACTTTGGGAGGCTGAGGCGGGCGGATCATCTGAGGTCAGGAGTTCGAGACCAGCCTGGCCAACATGGTAAAACCCCATAACTACTAAAAATACAAAAATTAGCCAGGTGTGGTGGCAGGTGCCTGTAATCCCAGGTACTTGGGAGGCTGAGGCAGGAGAATCGCTTGAACCCGGAGGTGGAGGTTGCAGTGAGCTGAGATGGCACCACTGTACTCAGCCTGGGTGATAGACCAAGGCTCTGTTTCAAAATAATAACAACAACAACAACAACAAAACCTAGGCATTCTCCAAGCAATCTACCATTGAAAAAGGAGCACCATTCTCAGCATCTCTTTCCACGTGCCATTCTCCAGGCAATCTACCACTGAGAAAGGAGCACCATTCTCAGCATCTCTTTCCACATGCGATGGTCCATACCCTCCCCCTCCCCACTTCATACACAGAAACCTAATCACCGAGGTGATGGGATTAGGATGTGGAGCCTTTGGGAGGTGATTAGGTCATGAGGGCTGAGTGTCCTTCTAAAAGAGGCTCCAGAGAGCTTGTTCCTTCCAACCTGTGAGGACACAGTGAGAAGGTGCCTTCTACGAGCCAGGAAACAGGCCCTCCCCAGACTCCAAATCCACCTGCCCCTCAGTCTTGGACTTTCCCAGGCTTCACAACTGTGGGAAATGAATTTCCATTGTTTGTAAGCTGCCTGGTTGATGATATTTTGATATGGCAGCCTGAACAGAGGTAGATACCATGTGTAGAGAGAAGCAGGGAGAGAAATAGGAGAGTTGAAGGGTACCCCACCCTCCTTGATTTCTAGTTGAGGAAATGGAGGCTGTGAGTCCTGGGACTGAGCGGGGGTTCTGAGTGCTGGAACGGAGCAGGGGGAACTGAGGGCTGGAACTGAGCGGGGGGAACTGAGTGCTGGAACTGAGCGGGGAGAACTGAGTGCTGGAACTGAGCGGGGAGAACTGAGTGCTGGAACTGAGCGGGGGGAGGCTGTGAGTGCTGGAACTATCTCTGGGGAGCCCTGTCTGGAGCCTTAAAAAAGGCAAATGGCCCTTGAAACGGCAGGGTGGGGAGAGTTGACCAAAAAGTTAAAAAGCAATTTAACAGAAATCCAACTCTTTAGGATTCTTGCTTCTTCCACTGTGTTGCATTCAGAAGAACAGAAAATAAAATCTCCATTTTGCAGTTTTCATCTGACCAGCAGTTACCACGGAGGGCCAGGTGTGGTCAAGGGCTTTGGCACATTTGTCTACACGGTTTCCGTCTTTGATCTCTGTGATTTATAGACAGGCACTTAAAGGTGGGATTAATGTGTAAAGAGCCTTCAGAGTGAAGGATCTAAGTCCCTGGAAATGAAGGATTGGACGAAAGTGTTTCTTAAGGACAGTTTTAATAATCGTGGCATACATACTGTAGCTTAGTACTTCCATTGTAAAAACTCGGTATTTGACTTATCTGCCAAAGTCTACTGCTTACCTGCACATGGGTGCATCAGCTTTGCAGATTCTTTTTAAATGTGTCAGCCCATGTTTTTAAAAACTGGTTTAGAAAATTCTCACTGGGCTTCCCGCCTCTATCACTGATCTAGTCATGATTCATTTCATGGCTGGGAAAGCATCACTAGCCTGGAGAAACTGAATGGTGGTGTCGAGTCTTGTTTTCAGTATTTATTAGTATTTCCTGTTTCATACAGCCCACCGTTCTGGGCAATAAGCCTAACATACCATAGGCTGATTTTCTAAAACACTTTTAGTTATGCACACACACGTATACACGTAGAGCTGGGTGAAATCCTGGCAGTAACCAGACCTGCTTTTTCATTTTATCCATCAGATCTCTTGGTGTCTCCTCTTACTAGTCAGGGTACTCACGTGAACATTTTTTGTTTTGTTTTGTTTTTTTGAGACGGAGTCTCTCTCTGTCGCCAGGCTGCAGGGCAGTGGCACGATCTCGGCTCACTGCAACCTCTGCCTCTCGGGTTCAAGCAATTCTCTTGCCTCAGCCTGCCAAGTAGCTGGGATTACAGGCGCACACCACCACGCCCAGCTAATTTTTGTATTTTTAATAGAGACGGGATTTCACCATGTTGGCCAGGATGGTCTCGATCTCTTGACCTCGTGATCCGCCCGCCTTGGCCTCCCAAAGTGCTGGGATGACAGGTGTGAGCCACCCCGGCCGGCGTTACGTGAACATGTCTAAACACATACACACACATTGCTGAGTCTGTGTGTGTGTGTGTGTGTGTGTGTGTGTGTGTGCATAGGTGCATCTGCAAAAATAAGTCTACAACTCCAGGCTATAGCTGGAGAATCTCCAGGATGGGCTTATGTCACAGTAGGGTGTGATGTGGGGTGTGCCTGCTGTGTGTGTTGGGTGGGGTTGGAGTGGGATGGGTTGAGCTGGTAACACTGAGAATCTTTGGCCCTGAGCTCCATAAACTGAACCCGTGGGGGAGGTGCGTAGCTGGGTGCAAACTCCTTAATTCCCGTTTGACTTTGGCCCAGTTAGTTAACTGCTCTGAGCCTCAGTTTGCACATCCGTAGGGTGGGGATAAATAGTACCTACTTCCTATGACTGGAGAAAAGAGTGATGTGATAGGGGTAAAATGTTCAGCATCGTGCCAGACACCTGGTAACCACCTGGTACACAGGAGTACCATCGGAGCACCATGTAAGCCTGAAAATTGATGTGGTGACAGAGCCACCTAAGTGTTTTGTCTTCTGTTTTTTTTTTTTAATACTAGAGAGCTGTTAAGAATCATCAGATTTCCACATAAAAGACTTGATGTTTGTTCTCAGCTCAAAAATAAGTACAAACGTCAGTGTGAATTGAGAATTCCTGGAAAAGTAGACAACAGAAAAAAAAACTTTGAAAAACATTTTCCCATAAGTATTTTCATATATTTACATGTCAATTAAGGGAAAACACAACTACTTATCTTGCAATTTTATGACTGTATCATTTAATAAACATTCTATGCCAGAGGAGGTTATGGGTTGAGTCTCCCGAAAAGACAGGTTGAAGTCCTAACCCTTAGTGCCTCAGAGTGTGACCTGACTTGGAAATGGGGTCATCGCAGATGTAATTCGTTAAGATGTGGTCATACTGAATTAGGGTGGGCGTTTAATCCAATATGCCTGGTGTCCTTGTTAAGAAGAGGAGGGACACCTGAGAACTCAGCCAAGTGAGGATGGAGGCAGAAGTGGGCGTTACACAGCCGCAAGCCAAGGAGTGTCCAGCAGGCCCTAGGGCTCCCTGGGGCTGGAAGAGGCAAGGAAGAAGTCTCCCCCAGAGGGTTTGGAGGGAGCATGGCCCTGCAGGCCCCTCAATTTCTGACATCTGGCCTCCGAAACTGTGAGAGAATAAATATCTGTTATTAGAAGCCACCAAGCTTTGGTACTTTGTGTGGCAGCCCCGGGATACTGATACAGAGGTAGAAATGCAGTTGAGACACAGGGGAAAAGGTATTTCTGTTAGTGGGCAGTTGAGAAGGAGAGACTTGTGGGCTTTTAGTCCCCACTCCAGACCACTGGCACCCTGCATCTTGTCTTATCTCCAGTCATTGAGGAAATAAGGCTCAGAACAATTGTGCTCCGGTGTATTTTGCATTGTCTTTTTAGAAGAAAACTGCCGAGAGTGCGGTGGTGACTACCGCGCTGGGTGTGTGACCATGTTAGCGGATTTCCGTCTCTGATCTGCTTTTTCTTTCAGTTTGGATTTGATATGAATGTGGTTGACGAGAACTGGAGGTGAACAGGAGAGAATTAACTGCCTTCCCTCCAGAGGGACTAGGCATTGAAATGTGCATTCCAGATTCCCCTGGCGCAGTGAACTTTGGAGTTAGAGGACGAGCTGATGATCTCTTCCTTTCTTTCCAAAGAGGATGTCTGTGAGTTACTGTCTTCATTCTTTTTTTGTTTTTGAGACGGGGTCTCACTCTGTTGCTCAGGCTGGAGTGCAGTGGCACCATCTCGGCTCACTGCAACCTCCGCCTCCCAGGTTCAAGCGATTCTCCTGCCTCAGCCTCCCGAGTAGCTAGAATAACAGGTGCCGGCCACCATGCCTGGCCACTTTTTGTATTTTTAGTAGAGACGGGGTTTCATCATGTTGGTCGTGCTGGCCTCGAACTCCTGACCTCAGGTGATCCACCCACCTCGGCCTCCCAAACTGCTGGGATTACAGGCGTGAGCCACTGTGCCCGGCCTGTCTTCATTCTTTCACGTGTTCATTCAGCAGACATGCAACCAGAGCTGCCCACGTGGCGACACCCTTCCTAGGCGTTAAGGACTCAGTGAAGAACAACAGCAGCTTGGTGTCCACCCTTGGGCTGCTGTGGCTGCCTAGCGGGAAAGACTTGGGGCCAGGCAGTTACCATGCTCAGTGGAGAGGTGAGTGCTCTCAGGGAAGACACCTGCCGTGCAGGTGAGGGGCACCTACCCAGGTGCCACCTGGTCTGCGAACACCAGTGAGGGGTGTAGTGTTTCTAGACTCTGACAGACATACTGAAGATACTCAGGGGAACAGGAGCTAGGTGTTCTCAGCAGCGGGAACGGCATGTCCAAGCCTCGTGTGGCTTGTTGGAGAAGCTGAAAAAATGAAACATGCACAGAGTGAAGGCGTTCCGCAGATTGAGAATAAGCCGTGAGTGGGAGAAAGGACTCTGAGCCTCCCAGGTCGAAAGAGGGCCTGGAGGAACAGCATGAGCTCATGGGACCCATCTCCCCGGGCTCTTGCTGTGGGCCAGGGTTCAGCCTGATGAACTGCTGAGAGCTTTGTCTGCAGCTGGTGTCCATGTGTCCTAGGCCCTGCCCCCAGGGACTTCAGTGGAGCCCATAACCCGACTCGTAAACTTGCCCAGTATTCTTAAGCCTCCAGCTTAAGATGTGGTCACACTAGATTAGTGTGACCAGGATGCTTGGTGTCCTTGTTAAGAAGAGGAGGGACACATGAGAACTCAGCTGTGTCCTGAGAGCTGTGTCCTCGGCTGGTGTCCATGCGTCTCAGGCCCTGCCCCCAAGGGCCTCAGGGGAGCCTGCAGTCTGACTTGTAAACTTGCCCAGTATTCTTAAGCCTCCAGCTTAAGGCGTGGTCGTACTGGGTTAGGGTGGGCCTTTAATCCAATATGCCTGATGTCCTTGTTAAGAAGAGGAGGGACACATGAGAACTCAGCCGTGTGAGGATGGAGGCAGAAGTGGGCGTTACACAACCACAAGCCAAGGAGTGTCCAGTAGCCTCTAGGGCACTTTACCGCCCAATTTACCAGAAACCAAAGAGAAATGGACTTCCTTTCCTCCTCTCCTCTATTTCTAAGCATTATTTTGCACAATCACCCCATAGCCACGGTTGCCTTGAGCCAGAGGCTTGATCTATTGAGTCTAGACTGGTATTACAGTTAAGTATTTAATCAGGTCACTTTCAGAGGCTTGGCGGGAGGCCTTTAATCTCTTGAGCATTTTCACATGTCTCATTTGAGGGCCTCTCTGTCCAGAAAGACTGTAGGGTGGATCCAGAGCTTCCAGCGCTGTTTAGATCCATCAAGTACAGGTGAAATTCCATAGACGCTTATTTGCATTGGAATTGATTCTGCAATCCCGTATCAGATCCTCTTATGGGCTACATTCCATTGACCTGGAATCCCAGAGGGTTAAGAGATGGTTTGCAGTTGGACTGATCTGGGGATGAACCGTTTGCTAGTTGTAATTTTTGGAATTTACCTCACCCTCTATGCTTTGGTGTACTCATCTGTAAACTGGGGAGAAAAGCAATTGTTACCCCTTGGTGTTTTCATGAGGATTCAGTGTTGACACCCAGGAGATGTTATCATTTATTGGACTTCGCTCCCTAATCTAGTAGAGAAATGGACCACAGGGTGACAGTTAGGAGGATGGAGCTTCAAAGTGTTTGCTGTTGGGCAGAGAAGGGGCCTGGGGCTCAGTATGCATGGTGGAGTCTCTGGGAAGCTTCACCAAGGAGGCTCCTGGCGAGCCTTGGAGGCTGCTGAGGATGTGGACGGAAGCGGAGGGAGAGCGGCAGACTGGGAGGAGCCTGAGGGAGGCGCTGCCTGCGCTCCAGCTTCAGATGCATGGCAGAGAGGTTGGGTCAGGGCCAGGAGTGCTCAGGCCAGCTTAACAGGTAGGACTTTTGTCCTGAGAACCTCAGGATGAAGGGATCATTGCCAGGAGGGACAGGGGAAGCAGGCGGGAGGACACTTCATGGCACAGTTGTAAGTTCATGAATCAGTTGCATGATTTAAAAACAAAATAATGGAGGTGAGAGTCACGTAACATGTAGCTAACCATTATCAAGAACAATTCAGTGGCATTTAGAAGGTCACAGTGTTGTGCAGCCACAGCCACTGTGTAGTCCAAGACATTTCTGTCACTCCAAAGGAAAGCCATGTACCTATTTAGCAGTTTCTTCTTTTTTTTCCTCTTCCCCCAGCTCCTGGCCGCCACCAAACTGTGTTCTGTGTCTCTGGATTTGTCTGTCCTGGATAGTTCATAAAAATGCAGATCCCACAGTGTGTGGTCCTCGTGTCTGCCTTCGTCCATTTAGCATGCTCGTCCACACTGTAGCATGGATTGCTGCTTTGTTCCTTCCTGTGGCGGAATAGCATTCTGCTGTATGAGTAGACCACGATTTGTTTGTCCATTCCCCTCGTGATGGACATGTGGGCTCTTTCCACCTTTTGGCTCTTGTGACTGGCGCTGCTGGGAACATTCATGTCCACGTGTGTGTTTGAGCAGTTGCTCAGTTCTCTTTGGTATGGACCTGGGAGTGGAATTGCGGGGTCATGTGGCGTTTCCGTGTTTCATTCACGATTCTTGGACACAGCAGCAAAGGCTTGCTGAACTTCCTCTGGCCCAGGCCTGCACTACGTGCTTCACCTCTTACCTGCCTGAGCCTTCCCTGTGACCATCGGGGTGGGAAACAGGTGCCCTTCCCTGGGTGGGTTGGCATGGGCGCCGGTGGTCCTCTTGGCCACTTCACTGTTCTGTCTGCTTAGAGGGGGTGCAGCGCCTCCTCCTGCATTTCCAGGGCTGGGCCTCTCCAGCCTTGGGAGACTGGAGATTCTGATTCTGTGGTTGAAGACCTTGCATGGGCAAGGCCTGGCTTGGGGTCACTGGCCTCGTGCGCAGGAGTCCAGGCCAAGGCAAGGTTTTGCCAAGGTTGGCATCTAAGACATGTAGAGACAAAGCCGCCTGTGCTGCCCCGATTACATTAGCCATGGCAGAAGTGTGTACATCAGCACAAGGACTTGGGGCCCAGTCCCTGGTTTTCTCTAGGTGAGTACCCCCCTACGGGGTTTTTGGCTATTTGGACATGAGGTGGTTTCTGACAGTTTTGAGATGCGTGACCTGAGGACATGAAAGGGGAGCTGATAGAGGATGGACTCCCTGTCTCTTCATCAGATCCTGCAAGGGCCTATCTCCCCTGCCCGTGGGCAGTGCCAGCATCAGATTCCCTGCGTCGACGGGGGCCACAGGAAGCCAGTTTATTTTGGAGTTGGGAATTCTCTTGTGCTAGTTGCTGCACGCCCACCGAGTCAGGTCTCTGACCCAGGAGGGATGGAGCATCTCGGAAGTAAGATATGGGCAGTATAATCCCAGAGGATGGTGGGTGGGAGAGACAACAGTGTGTTTTCACTGCAAGCCTCTCGTGAGCTCAGACTTGAAGAGACATGGATAGAAGCTAGGGGGAGAAGCCCGGATGGGAGACTTTCACTTTCTATAAAATTAAAATGAATACCATTCCAGGCTGTCCTGGAAGAGCATTTGCACTCTGTGTAGCTGTGAGGTTTGGAGGGGCGAAGACACTAGGATGCATGGCTGATCCTTCTCTGTGTGCAAGTTTGTCTTGGAGCAGTGGGTGGTCTGGTGGTGCTGGGGGAAGTGAGGCCCAGAAGTGCAGGTTTAGGAGCCCCAGCTGAGCTGAGCACAGTGAACACAACAGTGTGTTTTTGCTGGAAGCCTCTCATGGGCTCAGACTTGGAGAGGCATGGATAGAAGCCAAAGACAGAAGCTCCACTGGGGTTGGGGTCAGGGGCTTCATCTGTTGAATGGGGTGGTCGACTTTCCAGGAGTTTTCCAGCTCCACTTTCCCATGTATTTCAGGGAAGCCATTCTGAAGCGGGAGGTGGTGCAGCACAGTTTATGCAGTCAGGCTCTGGCATACGGCCTTCCTGTCACTTCCAGGAACCAATGTGTCTTCATCTATCGACTGAGGATACGCGTGGCCCCTGCCCTCCCTGGGCTTTGGGAGGATGCAGAGTCACTGGAAAGTGCTTAATCTTGTGCCTGGTACAGAGTACCTGGCATTATTATTAGCCCAGCCAGCTCAAGCTCAATCTCCCCTTCCAGAGGTTACTTAGGAAGGTAAGCAAGAATTGTCAGGTAGTAAAAAGGCGTTAAGTCTTTTGTTAACAAGATGGAATAAAAGTGGGCCACTGAGACAATTCATAGAATATTGATGGAAACGCTGATGACTCCGGAGATCCTACGTGTTGGATGTGTGGATTCTGGAAGGTTGAGGATAGTCAAAGCTGAACTCCAGAATCAGTATTCAGAGCGCTTGATTATCTGAGCCCACAGGCCTAGCATTGAAGAAACCTCCTGCAGGCTAAATGTGAAGTTTAAAATTAGGGACTTGGATCAGCTGATGACTGCAAAATAGCAGAGAAGGGCCTTCAAAACCATGCTGGGGTGGGGTGTGTTGGCATGCGCCTAGTCTCAGCTATGCCGAAGGCTGAGGCAGGACGATTATGAGTTCAAGCCCAGCCTGAGCAAAATAGCAAGACCCTTGTCTCCAAAAAACAGAACAAACAAAAATCCTGTCCTCCCGGGAAGACCTAGAGATTGCTTTTGACTAAACCCACTCAACAGGCTGGTAGGATTTCTCGAAAAGTAAAATTAGCACCATTCCAGGCTGTCCTGGAGGAGCATTTGAACGCTGCAGCTGTGAGGTTTGGAGAGGCGAAGACACCAGGATACATGGCCGTGTGGGACTCTGTCTTGGAGCAGTGGGTAGGACCTGGTCTGGTGGCACCAGGGGAAACAAGGCCCAGCAGTGCGGGTTCCGGAGCCCGTGTTGAGCCGAGCATAGGAGGCCCTTTGTGGTAGGTAAGGGGTGGACCGTCCCTGAAGTACCACGGCGCTCGCTGGTGGAGGTGGGCGCACTGGGCCACTGGCTGATGCACAGGCAACTGCAGAGTATCTCCAGGTCCCTCTCCGCTTGACATTTGCTTCAATTACTGCCAGACTTGGGGGAACTTGCCCTCACCGCAGGTGCCCAGAGTTGAGATCAGGCCAAGAACTGGGCCCAGTGTCACTGTCAGCTCCTGGCCAGCTCCTCCCCTCCTGCTCTGGGGTCTCTTTTTTTTTGAGACGGAGTCTCTCTCTGTCGCCCAGGCTGGAGTGCAGTGGCGCAATCCCGGCTCACTGCAAGCTCCGCCTCCTGGGTTCACGCCATTCTCCTGCCTCAGCCTCTCCGAGTAGCTGGGACTACAGGCGCCCGCCACCATGCCCGGCTAATTTTTTGTATTTTTAGTAGAGACGGGGTTTCACTGTGGTCTCGATATCCTGACCTCGTGATCCGCCCGCCTCGGCCTCCCAAAGTGCTGGGATTACAAGCGTGAGCCACCGTGCCCGGCCTTGGGGTCTCTCGTATATGTGTCCTTCAGTCCTTTTTCCAAAGGTTGGCCTGGATCTATGTGGAGGAGTCTGAGGCATTTTTGAGCTTGTGGAGGAGGACTGGGAGGACCTTGGCTTTGGATGTCTGGACAAGCAGAAAGCCCAGGGCCAGGGCCTTGATGTGGGGACCTTCCTCTGGGAGGCTGCCCAGGGTGACAGGGCTTCCCACAATCAGGATGGATTCTGTGGAGGTGTTGAGATTTGCAGCTCTTGTGGGTGTGCTGAGGTGAAAGCGCAACTTTATTTTAGGGGAAACAAATGTTTCTGATCAAAATGGCTAATGTTTGTGCTGTGTAGTAGATGCCTACAGCTGCAGCCTCTCCCAGTGGACACCTTTCGTTGGGTGAAGCTGTTACTTAAGTGCCAAGGTGAGAAATGATACTGTCTGTCCTTAAGGATTTAACTTTTGCCACTGTCAGAGGGGTAAGGAAGAAGCCAGCCTGGGCCCTTCGGTGTCCTCTAGAGCCGGGTTGCCTCCTGCCTGTAAAAGTTAAACAACGTAAGAATGCACAAGGATTCTGTAGAGCGCCCTGTACTTCCTGGGTTTTGCACGTGGCATTTGCTGAGGGTTCCCTGTCCTGCCTGCTGGCCTTGGGAGGGGGTAAAAAGATGGAGGAAGCAGGACTTTGCTCTTGGGGTGCCCTGAGTCAGCCCCCCGGGTGAGCAGGAGGACATACATGCAGGGCAATCGGGAGGTTCCTCCCCTGGAAATGATGAGGTGCGTATTCCTTCTGCTTCTCTTTGAGGCATCAGTGTTTTGTGGGAGGCAGGAGACATTTGCTGAGGGGCCATTTGAACCTCTCCAACATGAATTCTCCATTGATCTTATAATAGTGAATTTGAAGCTATTTCAATCTTTTTTTTTTTTTTTTTGAGACAGATTTCGGTCTTGTTGCCCAGGCTGGAGTTCAATGGTGCGATCTCCACTCACTGCAACCTCTGCCTCCCGGGTTCAAGTGATTCTCCTGCCTCAGCCTCCCAAGTAACTGGGATCACAGGCACCCACCACCATGCCCAGCTAATTTTTGTAATTTTTCAGTAGAGACGAGGTTTTGCCATGTTGGACAGGCCTGACCTTGTAATCTGCCCCTCCTTGGCCTCCCAAAGTGCTGGGATTACATGTGTTATCCACTGCACCCGACCTATTTTACTCTTAAAACTCAGATTATTTTTTTTGAGACGAAGTTTCACTCTTGTTGCCCAGGCTGAAAACTCAAATTTTATATATAGTGTTTCCATTGTCTTTAGTCTAAACGGGATCTAGATTTTTATTACCAAAACAACAGCCTGGTACCTGCCTTGTCATTTGTGCTTCTGAGAAGGGGGCACCGTTGATGTTGAGTCAGAACCTGTGTGACAAATGCTACGCTCAGTGGTAGCCTTGAGTGTGACCCACGTGCTGTGGGGCTTGCCCCAACACCGCTGGGGCTCTGTTGCAGGCTCCCACCTTCGGATAGAAGCCGTGCACCATTTGACTCACTTTTTCATAATTGTAACACTTGGTCGTTTAGAATCCAAAGCTGATAAATTCTGCAAATACCCACAGACGAGTTTTAACATTATCTTTAAAAATCACTGATACCTGACATGGAGCCATACATTTGGAGCAAGACTGGGCAATCTCTTTAAATCCACATTGCAGGTTTTTTGTTGTTTTTTTCCTATTGAAAAGATGGGTGTCAACTTAACCTACTTTCGTACCTGCTGTGAGTCTAACTTTGTGCATGGCTTGCTAGCACAGCTAGTCACAGCCTATTTGGAATTTAGGAGTTTTTGGTTTTTTTTTGTCTTCTTGATAAAGCCCTGTGCACATAGGGTAACAATAAGGATTATGGAAAGTATAAAACTAGGCCGGGTGCGGTGGCTCACGCCTGTAATCCCAGTACTTTGGGAGGCCAAGGTGGGCGGGTCATGAGGTCAGGAGATCGAGACCATCCTGGCTAACACGGTGAAACCCCGTCTCTACTAAAAATACAAAAAAGTAGCCAAGTGTGGTGGTGGGCACCTGTAGTCCCAGCTACTCAGGAGGCTGAGGCAGGAGAATTGTGTGAACCCAGGAGGCGGAGCTTGCAGTGAACGGATCACGCCACCGCACTCCAGCCTGGGCGACAGAGCGAGACTCCGTCTCAAAAAAAGAGAGAAGTGTAAACTTTTTTTTGGAATGTAGACTATTATATTCACAACCACATAAAAAGCCTACATTGGGATGTTGCTGATTTTTATCTAGAAATTGTCTATGAAGAACTCCATGAAGTTGGAAGAACAGCTGTAAATATTAATATACTTTGCTTAGTGATTGTGTGCCTTTAATCTACACTGTGTTCATGTGTGCTGGGTTTGTGCAGCCCCCTGCAGTAGGGCGGGAAGTTGGAGATCATAATTGCTCATGCCAAATCTTGGCTGGCAGCCGCCAGAGGAGTTCTGGCTTGCATCCATGTAGGAGGGCCTGGGAGATGCAGGTCGAAGGCTTGTTCTTTAAAGGCCCAGTGGGGGTCTGGCCTGCCCTGCCCTCTGTGCTGCTGCTGGGAAGTCCAGCCAGGCTGAGCCACATCCTTGAGCTGTCAGAGAGTGATGATGTCCTCTTCTCTCAACCTGGAATACACCTTCTTCACCAGCAGCTCTTCCTTCCTGCCGCCTCTCTCCTTTCCTTCTGTGTGTTCCTGCTCTTTGCCTAACTTCTCTCTATCCCTTGGATACTTGCCTTCATGTGGTTAAGGTGCCCCTACTCTGAGCTGTCCCAGCATCCTCTGAATCAGGGGGCAGTGCTGAATACTGCCTTGGGCTCGCCTGGTTCCTGGGCCATCTCCACCATCCAACTCCATGAGGACAAGGGCAGCATCTGCCCTGCTGGCATCTACTGCCATCCTTGGCACAGGGCTGGTGCTTAGTAAATATTTGTTGAATGGACGAGGCTGAAATGTGTAAATTGCATAAACTTCTTAAAGATTTGTGTGAGCACTGTTGCAAAATGTTTGAAATTAGGGCTGTTCTGGAAAACAGTTGCATTTTTTTTTTTTAGACAAGGCCTCACTTTGTCATCCAGGCTGGAGTGCAGTGGCACAGTCATAGCTCACTGCAGCCTTGAACTCCTAGGTTCAAGTGATCTTCCCACCTCAGCCTCCCTAGTAACTGGGACTGCAGGTGCACACCACCGTACTTTGCTAATTTTTAAACATTTTTTAGAGACAGAGTTTTGCTGTGTTGCCCAGGTTGGTCTCAAATTCTTGGCCTCAACTCAGGTGATCCTTGTGTCTCAGCCTCCCAAAGGGTTGGGATTACAAGCGAGAGCCACTGTGCTTGGCTGTAGACTTTTTGTGTTAAAGGCCAGAAAGTAAGTATTTTAGGCGTTGTGGTCCATCATGGTTTCTGCTGCAGCTACTCAGCTCTGCCATTGTAACACAAAAGCAGCCACAGACAGTGCGTAGGCTCATAAGCATGGCTGTGTTCCAATAAAACTTTATTTATAGACAGTGAAATTTGTATATACTCTATAGTTTTTGCATGTCATGAAACATTCTTATTTTGATATTTTCCAAAGTATTTAAAAACATAAAAACCATTCTTAGCTCACAGGAGTACAAAAACTGGTGACAGTGAGATTTGGCTTCTAACCTGTAGTTTGCCCACCTCTGGTATTGGTTCAAAGTATTTCATGACAAAGACTCCCATTTATAAAGAATACAAAACATTAGTGTAAAATCAGAGAAAAATGATCAAACTTATTGGGAGAAGTAGATTCCCAAACTGTTCCCTGGTAAACATGTGTGCTTGCTTCTTTTTCCTTTATTTTATAAAATTGTGGCAAAACATACATGCCATGAAATTTACTGTCTTAACTATTTTTAAGCGTACAGTTCAGTGATATTAAGGACATTCGTGTTCTGCAAACAGCAGCACCATTCATCACCGGAACTCTTTTCATCTTCCCCAAAGCAACTCTGTGCCCATAAGACACTAACCCTCCCTTCCCCCTCTTCCTAGCCCCTGGCAGCCACCAGTCTGCTTTCTGTCTACAAATTTGACGGCTCTAGGAACCTCATAATCAAATGGCATTTGTCATTTTGTGAGTGGCTTATTTCACTTAGTTTAAAGCCCTAATGGTTCACTGTGTTTTAGCATATGTCGTAATTTCCTTTCTTTGTAAGGCCGAATAATATTCCATTGTTTGTATATGCCAATTTTGCTTATCCATCCATTGCCAACGGATACTTGGGTTGTCTCCATGTTTTAGCTCTTTGAATAATGCTGCTATGAACATGGGTGTACAAATATCTCTTCAAGACCCTGATTTCACCTATTTTGAGTGTGTACCCAGAAGTGGAATTGATAGTTCATATGGTAATTCTATTTTTAATTTTTTGAGGGACTGCTGTACTGTTTTCTATAGTGGCTCTATCTGTTTTACATTCCCATCACTAGTACACAGGGGTTTGAGTGTCTCCACACTTGTTTTTCTCCAACACTTGTTATTTTCTGTTTGTTTTTTTTTTGTCTTCTTTTTAATCATAGCCATCCTTATGGGTGTGAAGTGGTATCTTACTGTCCTTTTGATTTGCATTTTCTTCAGGGTTAGTGATGCTGAGCATTTTTTTTCATGAGCTTATTGACCATTTGTGTATCTTTTTGGAGAAATGTTTATTCGAGCTCTTTGCCCATTTTTAATCTGTTCCTTTGTTTTTATTGAGTTGTAGGAATTCTTTATTCTGGATATTAAGCCCTTAGTGGATATACGATTTGGAAATATTTTATCCATTCTGTGGTGTTGCCTTTCTACCCTGTTGATAGTCTCCTTTGATACATAAAAGTTTTTAATTTTGATGAAGCCCAACTTCTCTATCTTGTTATTGTTGTTTTCTGTGCATTTGAGGTCCTATCCAAGAAATAATTGCCAAATCCAGTGCCTTGAAGTTTTTCCCCCATTTCCTGCTAAGAGTTTTACAGTTTTAACTCTTCTGCTTAGTCCTTCTGTCCATTTTGAGTTAACTTTTGTGAACAGTAGAAGAGTCCAGCTTCATCTTTTTTTTTTTTTTGAGACGGAGTTTCGCTCTTGTTGCCCAGGCTGGAGTGCAATGGCACGATCTCAGCTCACCACAACCTCCGCTTCCTGGGTTCAAGCGATTCTCCTGCCTCAGCCTTCTGAGCAGCTGAGATTACAGGCATGTACCACCACGCCTGGCTAATTTTTTGTATTTTTAGTAGAGACGGGGTTTCTCCATGTTGGTCAGGCTTGTCTCAAACTCCCGACCTCAGGTGATCCGCCCACCTCAGCATCCCAAAGTGCTGGGATTACAGACATGAGCTACCGCGCCCGGCCTGGCTTCGTTTTTTTGCTTGTGAATATCCAGTCTTCAGCCATTTGTTGAAACCATTTATTGTTATTTCCCATTGAATGGTCTTGGCTCTCTGTTGAAACCGTTTGACCTTATATGTGAGGATTTATTTCTGGGCTCTCTATTCTCTTCTATTGGTCTCTATATATCTGTCTTTATGGCAGCTGTTTTGATTGACACTGTTTCAATTATGAGTTCTTAGTCCATTTGTGC
This sequence comes from Hylobates moloch, assembly GCF_009828535.3. Taxonomy (NCBI): domain Eukaryota; kingdom Metazoa; phylum Chordata; class Mammalia; order Primates; family Hylobatidae; genus Hylobates; species Hylobates moloch. The sequence continues at coordinate 6,504,330 of NW_026652278.1, read as the reverse complement.
TGCTAGGACAACATACATGAGACTGGATAGTTTATAAATAATCGCAATTTATTCTCATAGTTCTGGAGGCTAGGAAGTCCAAGATCAAGGCACTAGCAAATTCTGTGTCTAATGACGGCTGCTCCCTGCTTCAAAAATGGCACCTTGCTGCTACATTATCCGGAGGGGATGAGCACCGGAGGGGACGAACACCTGAGGGGAAGAGCACCTGAGGGGACGAACACCGGAAGGGATGAACACCGGAGGGGTGAACACTGGAGGGGATGAACACTGTGCCCTCACATGGCAGAAGGGATGCAAGGGAATGAACCCCCTTCCTTAAGCTCTTCTATAAGGGGCCTGATTCCATCGGTGAAGGTTTCATCCTCCTGATTTAATCACCCCTCAAAGTCCCACCATTTAAAACAATGACATTGGCTATTGAGTTTCAACCGTGAATTCTGGGGGACATCAGACCATAGCAGTAGCTTTGTGCTAAATTTTGAAATCAGGAAGTGCAAGTCCGCTAGCTTTGTTCTTCTTTTTCAAGATTGTTTTGGCTATTCAGGGTCCTTTGAGATTTCATCTAAATTCTAGGATGAATTTTTCTATTTCTGCCTGTACCTGTTTACTTTTGCCATATTTCTTAGGCTGCTAGGTTAAGGGACATCAGTGTTTTTACTTTAATTTAAATTTATCTTTTAATTTTTCTCTCATTTGTAGTAGCTTGATTTAGTAATCACTCACCTCAGGTAATCCTCCCGCCTCGGCCTCCCAGAGTGCTGGGATTACAGGCGTGAGCCACCGTGTCTGACCCAAAATACCTATTTTAGAAAACAAGCTCTTCAGTCCAGATGAGTCAGAGTCATCATGAGACCAGTGTTCTGTGATAGGCTGTAGTTCAGGGAAGTGGCTAGTGCCGCTGCTTTCATTCCTTTGGATGCTTTGGTTTGGTGTTTGTTAATCCCAGAAGTCAGATTATTAGGCCTTTCTGTATTTGGGTCCCTCTCTTGGCAGCTGTGTGACGCATGTCCCCAGTGAAGGAGACGCTTCCTTTGTCCTTTGAAGGCCACGCCTATCTTGTTGCCTGAATAGGAGCCTCCATGAGCTGGTGGCTGGATTTAGCCCTGAGTTGGGGCTGGCATTGGGAGAGTCTAGGGTAAGACAGATTTGGAGGAGAAGCGAGAAGGAGAAGGGTGCAACTCCTCCCTAATGCCTTTCCAACCCTTGAGAATTGTTTTTCACAAATGATGTTGTTGCCTCTAATCTGGTCATTTCTTTGTAGTCTCAGTAATGGATAAGAAATTTGCCTTGTGGGTTAAGCATGGTTTACAGGGATGATGGCAGACGCAAAGTATTTGGGGATTCAGTGATTTGCCTTGCTTTGTAATTTTGGTTTAATTTGCAATTGGGAGTTGATTGAGAATAATTTGGAATAAAACTGTTCTAGAAGGAAGACATCCATGCAAACCATTCTGCTTATTCTTACAAACCAGGTGGTTTTCCATATTAGATGACAGGAGTCTGGAGCACTTCATACTCAATATTCAGAGTACGTATTTTATTTATTTTGTGGAGACAGGGTCTCTGTCACCCAGGCTGGAGTGCAGTGGCGCCATCTCAGCTCACTGCAACCTCCGCCTCCTGGGTTCAAATCATTCTCCTGCCTCACCCTCCCAAGTACCTGGGATTACGGGCACCTGCCACCATGCCTGGCTAATTTTTGTATTTTTAGTAGAGACGGGGTTTCACCATGTTGGCCAGGCTAGTCTCGAACCCCTGACCTCAAGTGATCCACCCACCTCAGCCTCCCAAAGTGCTGGGATTATAGGCATGAGCCTGGCCCAAAGTACCTATTTTAGTAAACAAACTCTCAGTTCAAATAAGTCAGAGTGCCTTTTTTTGTAGTTGGCCAGGGTTTGTGTAATTAGTTTATCAAGTAAAATTTGACTTGTATTGACAAGAACTGGAGTTGTGATAGCAAACAGTAATTGCTAACTCTATCTTATCAGGGAAATCAAAGGCGTCTATTGAATTACAGTGACTCTATTATATTGCCCTGTAACCTCACCAAGATGATTCCTTGGAGGATGATTAAATGTAGTCATGAATCCATATATATGAGAAAGCAAGCAGATGGATAAACAACCAAAGTAATTATCATCTGTGTATTCACATTTTTCCATCACAATATTTCAGGGACCTGCTGGTCCAGAGTCATCTGTTCGGTCATTGTCTGGGAGGATGACGTTCTTCATAAAATGTGCTCGGTTGGTTTATCTGCCCTACACTGTTACCAGAGGGCATTTCAGCTGTTTAAACTCCCAGAAAGTGTTGGTAGCTTCCTTGTTTTTATTGGTGTCCAGTGGACAGAGGGGACAAGGGACAGTTTGATGGGATGTATTCTGTGGTTATGAGAGGAGATGCTATACTGTGTAAAGAAGCCCCTAAAAACCAGTCTAAAAAGATTGTTTTATGGATAGATTGCATTACCTAAATTCTGATGAAATATTTCATTTCATGATGCTAGTTTTAACTTTAGTCTTTTAAAACACAAAAGTAAAACCAATCCAACAACAAAAACATTTTCAAAACCACAGTTAAACAGCATTTATGGGCTGGGCACAGTGGCTCATGCCTGTAATCCCAGCACTTTGGGAGGCCGAGGTGGGCGGATCACGAGATCAGGAGATCGAGACCATCCTAGCTAACACAGTGACACCCTGTCTCTACTAAAGTACAAAAAATTAGCCGGGCGTGGTGGCGGGCACCTGTAGTCCCAGCTACTCGGGAGGCTGAGGCAGGAGAATGGCGTGAACCCGGGAGGCGGAGCTTGCAGTGAGCCGAGATCGCGCCACTGCACTCCAGCCTGGGCGACAGTGAGAGACTCCATCTCAAAACAAAACAAAACAAAACAAAACAAAACAAAACAAAACAGCATTTGTAGATTGTACCTGTCTGAGTAGTGTATAATCACCTTTCCTAGACAACTTTCCCTTGCTCAGCCCGCCTTTGCAGGTGAGGTGCTCAGACTTAAAAGTCCCATGGGAAGATAATTTTGCAAATTATTCTCTTTTAAGCTGCTTTGTTTAAAGGATTCTAAAGTCACATCATGAGGAGGGGAGAGCCAAGAGGGTGTCGGATGTGTGTTGTCACTCTGATATTTGCTCTTTTTCTTTTTTTTTTGAGACGGAGTCTCGCTCTGTCACCCAGGCTGGAGTGCAGTGGCACGATCTCGGCTCACTGCAAGCTCTGCCTCCCGGGTTCACACCATACTCCTGCCTCAGCCTCCCGAGTAGCTGGGACTACAGGCGCCTGCCACCACGCCTGGCTAATTTTTTGTACTTTTAGTAGAGACAGGGTTTCCCCGTGTTAGCCAGGATGGTCTTGATCTCCTGACCTCGTGATCCGCCCGCCTCGGCCTCCCGAAGTGCTGGGATTATAGACGTGAGCCACCGCGCCCAGCCGATATTTGCTCATTTTCCGAGTGTTTTGTGAGTCCTGAGGAATGAGCTCAAGGAGGAGATGGGTTCATTCCTTCTTCTAGGTTTGTTTTCGAGTGGGGTGAAGCACACTTTTAGTTTCAGGTGGAAGCTGTGCACTGGATTCATTTGGGAGCAGGTTGGCAGGTAGAACAGTGGAATAAATCTTGAAGACCTACAAGCGTTAGAATGGGAGAGGAATGGATGGAGCTTCTCCTTCCTTCTGATTTGCAGGAAGTTTCCTTAATGGAACGAGCCAGGCCTGAGGGAGCTGTCATCTGGGACCCTGGGATCTGCGATGCAGCAGAGTTCCATTATCCTGTTTATTTTTGCTGTAAATACACTCAATGTTACACAAATTCATTAAAAGATAAGCATGATCTGTCCTGTTGGGAAGCTTCTAATGGAAAATAGGGGATAGCTGATGATTCCTCTGGATGGGCGTTTATTTGCAAGATGTTTCTTTCCAGAAAATGCTTAACTAGATTACATGTTTCATGACCTCAATATAAATTCTTTTAGTTTTCCTGACCTTTTGTGATTTTAGTTACTATCCTAAAATGTATTGATTTCTTTTTCTCTTTCATCTAGAAATGACCATTAAAAACAAACAAATAGGCTGGGCATGGTGGCTCACGCCTGTCATCTCAGCACTTTGGGAGGCTGAGGCTGGTGGATCACTTGAGGTCAGGAGTTCGAGACTAGCCTGGCCAACATGGTGAAATCCTATCTCTACCAAAAAAAAAAAAAAAAGCCGATGTGGTGGTGTGTGCCTGTAATCCCAGCTACTCGGGAGGCTGAGGCAGGAGAATCATTTGAACCTGGGAGGCAGAGATTGCAGTGAGCGGAGATTGTGCCACTGCACTCCAGCCTGGGTGACAGAGAGACTCCATCTCAAAAAATAAAAACAAACAAATGAAAGGTTTAAGACCCTCTTTGAACCTGACTGCCTTACTTTCTTTGGCAAGCTAATTTTTCTGAGGTCAAGAGAATAGGCGCTGGAACCAAACTGCTTGGGATCAGGTCTTAGACCTAGCACTGGTTGACCTGAGGCAAGTTAATCTCTGTGTGCAGCCTTTCTCTTAAATGGGGGTAGTAATAGTGGTTGTGGCATAAGATTGAGGTTAAACGAGTAAGTATATGCAAGCACCTACTGAATGCTATTTAAGTTAATGCAATCATTCAGTGGATTTCTGCTAAATTCATGCGTTCAGTAAATATTTACCCTGTGCCTGCAAAATGACTGCTGTGTGCTTGGCCCTGGGATACAATAGGGACTGAAGTAGATATGGGCGATTGGCAAGTAAGTAGGCAGCCACAAGACAGCTGTGAATGGTAGGAGGGAGAAAGGACTACCAAGGGAGGCTTCCTGGAAGAAGCGGCTTTTTAAATAGGTGCTTTGAAGAGAACAGATATGAGTTAATGAGATGAAGAGGGGTAGGAAGGAGTAGCATCAGTTTAGCTGAGGGCCCTGAGGTGCAAGAGTGCACAGGCCACTGGAGTTCAGTCTGGATGAGTCGAGGTGAGGCTGGGTGCTAAGCAGGGTCGTCCCAAGCTGTCTGGAGGAATTTGGACTTAATGCTCAGAGCAGTGGCTGGTGATTGAAAGGTTCGGAGTGGATGGTTCTTGAAGGGTTCAGAGCTACATCAGATTTTGTTGTAGGAAGAGTTCATGGGCAGTGGTTTGAAGAACGAGAAGGAGGAAGGAGAGGAAATAGGTGACGGGGAGGCATGGCAGCCATGCAGGGGAGGTGATGGGGCCTGAATGGGGTTGCTGGTGGTGGGGGTGGGGAGGAGCCAGTGGGTTTGAGAATATTAGGAGGATAAGGAGTGCCATGTCCTGACTGATTGGTTGTAGGGGAGGGGAGGGAAGTGTCCAGGCCTGGACGCAGGGGCTGCTGGTCTCCGGTGGTCCTGGAGAAGGATGAACTCAGGGTACAGTTGTTCCCCAGCACTGGGCACAGGGTGCAGGGCTGTGCCCGTGGTAGACAGTAGGAAATGCTTGCTGCAGGAAGCCCTCAGCAGGCAGAGCTGTGTGTGGTCTCTGAACCTTGCAAGCGGACCTGCCGAGGCAGCTGTCGGGTGCCTGGAGCAGTTTACGCAGTTGGGAGTCAGCATGAAGATGGGTATGGAAGCCCCCAGAGATGGCCTGCGTGGGAGGGTTTGGAAAGTGAGGAGAAGCTGAGGAGCTGGAGCCCCAAAGAACAGCTGTGCAAAGGACTGAGTTGGAGGAGACCGGGGAGCGGAGGCCCAAGGAGGACACCAAGCCCGAGGAGGAAGTGGCTGGGAAGGAAAAGAAGGAAGAGTGTCGATGCCAGGGTGCCCTCGGCTCTGCAGGGCACATATCAGTGGCGAGGTGGATTGGGGCTTGTGTGGGCAATGTCGCCACAGAGACTTGGATTTAAAAAGACAAGAGAGCTCTCAGTAAGAAGCTGGAGAGGGTCTTATCAACAGCTATGTAACAGATCACACCAAAACCTAGGAGCTGAAAACAATTTTTTTTTTTCTTTTTTTAGAGACTGATTCTCACTCTGTCACCCAGGCTGGAGTGCAGTGGCACAGTCTCGGCTCACTGCGGCCTCTGCCTCCCGGGTTCAAACGATCCTCCTGCCTCAGCCTCCTGAGTAGCTGGGATTACAGGCGTGCACCACCATACCTGGCTAATTTTTGTATTTTTAGTAGAGACGGGGTTTCACTATGTCAGTCAAGCTGGTCTCGAACTCTTGACTTTGTGATCCACCTGCCTCGGCCTCCCAAAGTGCTGGGATTACAGGTGTGAGCCACCGTGCCTGGCCAGAAATCGTTTTTTATCCTAGTTTCTGTGTGGCTTAGCTGGGCCCCCAGCTCAGGCCCTCTGAAGTGCTGCATTTAAGGTGTCCACGGGGGACAGAGTCATTTCAGGGTCTCACTGGAGGAGAATCGGCTTCTAAGCTCACATGGCGGTGTTGGCAGGATTCACTTTCTTGGTGGCTGTTGGCAGAGGGTACTTGCATTTCCTTCCCACGTGGGCCTCTCCATAGAGGCAGCTCATGTAGGGCTGGTTTTGTCACAGCAGGTGAGTGGGAGGCAGAGGGTGGGGCGGAGAGGGGGAGAGGGAAAGAGGGGAGAAGGGGAAAAAGAGAGAGAGAGAGCACACAAGGCAGAAGCCAGAGCCCTTTTGTAACTGAATCATGGAAGTGACAGCCCATCACTGGCAGTATTTTATTGGCTAAAAGTGAGTCACTAGGTCCGGCCCATACTCAACGGGATCGTTTTTATGGATTTTCTTTTAGGAAATGAATGGAGTGAGTCAAATACTCTTTACTTTACATGTGGACATGCTCGGCTGTGCATCTGGTTTTGCTGCCACCGGCCTCTTTTTCCAGTCCCGAGAAACACGTGTTCATGAATCCACTTGGGTGCAGATGCACATACTGTATGGCTGGCAGTCGTGAGCAGTTTCTTCGAAGTTTCTGGCACTTTGCTGAGGCAGGCAGCTTGGTGTCGGAGTGGCCAAGAGCAGGGGGTTTTGAGCACATCTCTGCCGTGCATCTCATGATTGCCACAGTGCTTTATTGAGCATAACAACTTGGAATGCTCAGGTGTGGTTTGCGGCATTCACTTGCTGATGAATGTTGACCTGATAGGCAGAGACGCTCTGGACTCTTTAAACAGCTTTCTTGAGCAATTACTCACATACCATGCAGTGTATCCACTGTAAAAGTGTACCATTCATTGGTTTTTGGCATATTACATTAATTTTTTAAATTTATGGGAAAAATATATATAACATAGAATTTTCCCCTTTAACCCTTTAAAAATGCACATTTCATTGGCATTAAATACATCTACAGTGTAATGCTACTCATTCTCTGTTTCCAAGACTTTCACCATCCCAGACAGAAACTTTGTATCCATTAAAAGCTAATTCTTGGCCGGACAGGGTAGCTCATGCCTGTATTCCTAGCACTTTGGGAGGCCGAGGTGGGTGGATCACTTGAGGTCAGGAGTTCAAGACCAGCCTGGCCAATATGGTGAAACCCCATTTCTACTAAAAATACAAAAATTAGCTGGATGTGGTGGCGGGCACCTGTAATCCCAGCTACTTGGGAGGCTGAGGCAGGAGAATCGCTTGAACCCGGAAGGTGGAGGTTGCAGTGAGCTGAGATGGCACCACTACACTCCAGTCTGGGCAACAGAGCGAGACTTCATCTAAAAAAAGAAAAAGCAAACTTTCCATTCGCTGTCCCCTCAGCCTCCGTTAACGTCTAATCTATTATATTTTCTGTCTCTGAATTTGACTACTCTAGGAGCCACATATGAACGGAATTGCACAGTATTTGTCCTTTTGTGCCTGGCTAATTTCACAGAGCACAGTATTTTCCAGGTTCATCCATGTCACAGCACACGTCAACACTTCTTTGCTCTGAAGAATATTTCACTGTATGCATAGCCACATTTTGTTTAATTTGTTCATCTCTTGATGGACACTTGTGACATGGTTTCTTCCCAGCGTTTGACTGTTGTGAATAACTTGTCCACTCTTTGCTGGAGGAAGTGCGTTAGCGCGCATCTCACGGTCACAGCGGACAGGCTCACTTCTTGGATCAGACGCTCATTGTGAAGCAGATCAATGCAGTGAGAATGCAGGTCCGATCCTGTCCCCCATCCCTGGCCCATGACTGGGGAGAGATGTGGCCCCCTCGGCCTGGCCAGAGCTGACAAAGGACTGGTACCTGGAGGCTTGGCAGCAGCATGCCCTCCTTCCTCCTGCTCTTTGCCTCAGTCTTTGCGTGCAGAAATGGGGTTGCTGTTAGCCCTATTTCATAGGGTTGATACGGGATGATGTGGTATTCTGTGGTGTTTCTGGTCTTTCCCAGGGCAGAATAAAGTTTAACTCTACCATGATGATGGTAGTGCTGGTAATGTTGTGGTTGACGATGGTGGTGGTTGGTAGTATTACTGTTGGTGGTGATGGTGGTGGTGGTAATATTGCTGGTGATGATTGTGTTGGCAGTATTGATGTTGCTGGTGAGGGTGGTGAAGGTGGTAATACTGTCCAGCCGGGCCTTTTGAGCGCATCTGGCTGAACCTCTTTCTTACGTGGGGTGGGGTCAGGGTAGGCACCCTGAAACAGGGCCCTCAAAATGCTCCAGGCCACAGATGGATAAGGAAAGTTTCCTGATGTGGGGTTGCAGGGTCAGGTATGCTGAGCCAGAGGCACTGCTTCCCAGGAATCCTCACCTCTCGGAGCCTGTAATGCGGGCGCCCAGCTGTGCAGCTGCCATCCAGCCTGGATCCCAAGCTTCCCCTCCCTGGAATCATTCTGAGCTGCTCTGGTCCTTTGGGTTGGATTTTCCATCCTCTCCCTCAAAGGGAACCTTGCCCCCTCTGCCTGTCCTGAGGTTGGGGGTATGTGTGCCAGGCCTGGCCCGGGGCAGTACTGGGGTTGCGTGAGAAGGCAGGTCTGGAGCTGGTTGTATGCCTGGGCCCAGCAAGCCAGGCGTTCAGAATCCCTTTCCGTGGCCCGGGACCCTGTTCCCTTTGTAACTGAGCTTTCGTCTTTGCTTCAGATCCCTGGCCACCCTTCGGGATCCTGGCCTCCCCTTTCTGGGAGTGGTGCACGTTCTGCTGGCGGGAGGTGCACCCTGTCCTTGCTGCCCGCCTGGCACTCTGTGTTCCCCTCTGCACTTGTTTGCTGATCCATCTCCATTGAGTCCCAAAGGTGTTTATTGAAGGTGACCTGGGCCGGAGGACATGGGGTTAACACACCCAGCTCCTGCTCTCCTGCAGCCCTCTCCCTGTGGGGAGTGGGGAGCCGCAGGACAGCCCCTAAGCCGTCTAGTGCCTCTGGGGATTCCAGGAAGGCACTCCTTGGGTGGACATGCTGTTTGGCAAGTGCAACCTGGGCAGGATTTCGGCTCCCACGTGTCCCTTCAGCCCTGAACCTTTGGCAGTGAACACACCTACCAAGTGTACATGGCAGTCCAAAGTGGGTAGGTGTGTGAGGGTTGGTCCTATGATGAGACCTATTCTTGTGAAACCCTTTTCCCAGGGCGTCAGTACATCCCCTCCTTAATTTCAGAGCAGCAAGGGCAGAGCTGGGACACGGATGGATCTCTCTGATGAGAGCATCGGGTGTTGAAAGTCCTTTCTGTGCTATAACTATAAATTCATGTTAGACAGCAAAATGTAGGCGTTTGACTGATGCAGAAAGGATCTGGAGGGGAAAAGTATTACTCAAGAATATTTCACCTAAAAAGGACTTTGTGACAAGGTTTGCTTGTGACAGTCCTTGTATGATATTGGGTGATATTTTTTGTGACTTTTGTTTTGACATGTCTCTGGCTAGTTTTATGAGGGCTATTCGGGGAGCACCAAAGGGAGAGTGGCCAAAGAGGCAAAGCTCTGTCTGGCTCTCGATGGGAGGGCTGTGCTTTTTTAGTGTGGAGCCGCGTGTTAAGCAGCATGCAGTGTTGTGGCTAGGGACAGAAGCTGGATCAGAAACATTAGCCCCCCCGAAGCTGGTTTCTCCCGCCTTCCACACCTGTGTCTTTGAGCAGCCATCTGACATCCTCTCTAAGCCTCATTTTTTTTTCCATTTGTGAAATGGGAATGAGTAGTAATCCCTCCCTTGTAAAGTTTTTGTGATAATGAAATTAGATAAATTAGGTAGTCCGTGAGAAGTAGTCAGTGGCTGTTCCATGGTAAGGGGCTAATAGCTCTCATTACAGCTTTTCCTAGTTGTGTTATTATTTGGAGAGCTGGTTCCTAATTCGAGTTTGCCACAGCTTATCTGTATCATGTCTTGTCTCCTCTTTGGGTGGCAGTTCTTACCTGGGATCTTAGGTGGTGAATATTGGTTTGTTGGCCTGGATTGACTGGATGATTGGAGGTCTGGTCTGTGCTTGCCTGCAGGGTCAGCTTAGCCTAGCTGTGACATGGAAAGGCTCTCTCTCCTCTAGACTGGGGTTCCGTTCATGGGATTAATGGAATTGTTATTTCATTCTGTCTCAAGGGCTTTCTGGAATAAGGGCAATGGGGCCTTTGACAGTGCCCAGAATTGTCACTGTCCCTCTGAAGCAAAGGGAAATCGGTTGCAGAGAGAGGGATTCTGCAGCCTTTGTTGTGGATGCAGCAGCACAGTTACTCTTTGTTTGGGATGTGCTGGGAGTGCTGTTCTCAGAGCAAGGCCACATGATGCCTGGAGGCGGGGCGGCAGCATGCGCTCCTTCCTCCTGCTCTTTGCTCAGAGTCTTTGTGTGCAGAAATGGGGTTTTTGCTAGCCCCACTTCATAGGCTTAATGTGGGATGATGTGAGGAAATGCATCAAGTGTTCATTGGAGTTTCTGGTCTTTCCCAGGGCAGAATGAAGTTTCACTCTACCATGATGATGATGGGACTGGTGATAGCGGTGGTGCTGGAGATGTTGGTGATGTTATTGTTGATGATGGTGGTTGGTAGTATTGCTGTTGGCGGTGATGGTGGTGGTGGTAACATTGTTGGTGGTGATTGTATTGGTAGTTGTGATGTTGGTGGGGGTGGTGAAGGTGGTAGTATTGTTGGTAGTAGTAGTATCGGTGATGGTGGTGGTATTGTTGGTAGTGTTAGCATTGTTGTTGATGGTGGTAGTATTATTGGTAGTAGTATTGTTGGTGATAGTGGTGATGGTGGTAGTATTGTTGATAGTATTGGTAGTGGTGGTGGTAGTATTGGTAATATTAGTGATAGTGGTGGTGGTGGTAGTATTGTTGGTAGTATTGGTAGTGTTAGTATTGATAGTATTGTTGGTAGTATTATTGGTGATAGTGGTGATGGTCGTATTGTTGATAGTATTGGTAGTGGTGGTGGTAGTACTGGTGATGGTGGTAGTATTGGTAATATTAGTGATAGTGGTGGTGGTGGTAGTATTGTTGGTAGTATTGGTAGTGTTGGTAGTAGTGGTAGTATTGTTGGTGATAGTGGTGATGGTGGTAGTGTTTTTGTTGGTAGTATTGCTGTTGGTAGTATTGTTGGTGATGTGTTGGTGGTGATTGCGGTGGTGGTAGTATTGTTGGTAGTGTTTTTGGTAGTGTTGTTGGTGGTAGTATTGGTAGTGGTAGTATTGTTGTTTGTAGTATTGGTGACAATGGTAGTAGTGGTAGTATTGTTGTTGGTATTAATAGTATTGAGGCAAGAGAATAGGGCCTGGAGGCAGAAAACCTAAGGACTTCCTAGAACTAAATCAAATGGAAACACTTATGCTGTGACAGGAAATAATCTCTTCATTTACATTGGGTGTACACTGAGTAAATGACTTTGTAACTTTACTTCAGCCTCTTCATTTTTTTTTTTTTTTTGAGACAGAGTTTCACTATTGTCACCCAGGCTGGAGTGCAGTGGTGCGATCTCGGCTCACTGTAACCTCCGCCTCCTGGGTTCAAGCAATTCTCCTGCCTCAGCCTCCTGAGTAGCTGGGACTACAGATGTGTGCCACCAGGCCCAGCTAATTTTTGTATTCTTAGTAGAGATGGGATTTCACCATGTTGGCCAGGATGGTCTCAATTTCTTGACCTTGTGATCCGCCCACCTCGGCCTCCCAGAGTGGTGGGATTACAGGCATGAACCACCATGCCTGGCCAGCCTCTTCATTTATATAGGGTGTACACCAAGTAACCAATGGTGGTGGTAGTATTGTTGGTGATATGGTAGTATTGTTATTGTTGGTAGTGTTGTAGGTGATGGTGGTGGTAGTAGTATTGTTACTGTTCATAGTATTGTAGGCGATAGTGGTGGTGGCGGTAGTATTGTTGTTGGTAGTATTGTTGGTGACGTTGGTGGTAATATTGTTACTGTTGGTATTATTGTTGGTAGTATTGGTGATGTGGTGGTAGTATTGTTGGTAGTGTTGGTGATGTTATTCTTGGTAGTATTGTTGGTGATGGTGGTGGTAGTATTGGTGGTAATTTTTTGGTAGTTTGGTGATTTTTTTTTGGTAGTATCTTGGTGATGGGTGGTGGTGGTAGTTTGGTGGTGGATTTTGGTGATTGATGGCAGTGGAGGTGGTAGTATTGTCAGTGATGGTGGTGGTGGTAGTATTGTTGGTAGTATTTTTCGTAGTGTTGGTAGTGGTGGTATTGGTGATGGTGGTGGTGGTAGTATTGTTATCGGTGGTGGCGGTGGAGGTGGTGATGGCAGTGGATGGTAGTGGTAGCAATATTATTGGTAGCAGTTTTGGTAGTGGTGGTGGTGGTAGTATTGGTGATGGTGGTGGTAGTATTGTTAATCAGTGGTGGTGGCAGTGGAGGTGCTGGTGTTAGCACACCGTCATCAGTGGAGTTCCCATTTTTCAGCTGAATGCCTTTGTGGCATAGGCCTCTGGGAATGTGTGTGGGTAGAATATCCCTCATTTGTGGTTGAGATTTTTCCCAGGAGCTGTGTTGGTGGGGGAAGCCTCGCTCCATGTAGGTTGGGGTTAGAGGGTGTCGTGGCTGCTCAGTGGTCAGCTTTGATGTCACCTGAAACGTGTTACAGGTGAGTCAGGTGGAGCATCGGGGAACTGCAGGGAGATGAGTGTTTTCTGATGTCAGATCCGATGGAGCTTTAAAAGCTAAAAATGAAACTAACAGAAAATGCGGAGAGATGTTCAGTAGTTTGCTTGGTACATTTTTAAAACTTCCGAGTGGTCCTGTGTGTTGGGTGTCATGGTGGACACACTGTCGTGGGCGCTTTCTGGGCAAAGTCTGCCCTGCCTGCCCTTTATCCTTGTCTGTTTTCGTCCTGCTCAGCAGTACCTCCGTAAGCAAGGAAACAGGGTTTTATAGCCTCTTGCTAAGTATTTCTCATCTCTTGCTAAGTATTTCTACTATGGGGCAAAAGCAATCTTATTATGTGTTACTGTATTTTTATAGTCAATTGAAATGACTATTAAAATATAACATTGCTCATCAGGCTCAGAGCAGCGCTGCTGGAGAGGCCTGCCCTCGCAGATGAGGCAGCTGAGTCCTGGAAAGAGAGGCCTTCTTAGGAATCACAGCTGATGCCAGGGGCCTGAGGCCTGGGCTGCTATGTAGGACCCCCCACAACCTCAGAACGGCCCTGGGCTCTGCTGTCACATCTTGAAATGTTTTTTCTATTTTCTTTATTGTGGCAAGATATATATGACCTAAAATTTCCCATTTGAACCATTTTTAGGTGTACAGTTCAGTGGCGTTAAACACATTCACGTTGTTGGGCAACCATCACCACCATCCATTGCCAGAACTCTTTTCTTCTTCCTGAAGACAGACTCTTCCTATTAAACACTAACTCCCATTCCCTCCTCCTCCCAGCCCCTGGCAGCCACTGTGCTATTTTCTGTCTCTATGCATGTGACTACTCTAAGAACTTCGTGTAAATAGGATCACACAGCTTCTGTCCTTTTGTGACTGGCTTATTTTACTCAGCATAATGTCCTCAAGGTTCATCCACACTGTAGCATGTGTCAGAATTTCCTTTTTTAGGTGTGGGTGGTATTTCATTATATGTACATACCACGTTTTATCCATTCATCTGTTGATAGACATTTGGGTTGTTTCTGTCTTTTAGCTATTGTGAATAATGCTGCTGTGAACCTTGGTGTTCTGTTCAAGTACCTGTTTTCCGTTATGTTGGTATTGCCTGATCATGTAGTAGTTGTATATTTAACTTTTGAGGAACTGCCACACGGTTTTTCCACTGCTGCACCATTTTACTTTCCCGTGACGAGTGCACAAGGGTTTCTTCTGCTTCAGATCCTCACCAACATTTGTTATTTATTTAAATAATAGCCATCCTAATCATCTCCAAATGTATCATAATTTTTGTTTTTTGTTTCTTTTTTTTTTTTTGAGATGGAGTCTTGCTCTGTTGCCCAGGCCAGAGTCAGTGGCGCATTCTCAGCTCACTGCAACCTCTGCCTCCCAGGTTCAAGTGATTCTCGTGCCTCAGCCTCCCAAGTAGCTGGGATTACAGGCATGCGCCATCATGCTTGGCTAATTTTTGTCCTTTTTGTAGAGAAGGGGTTTCACTATGTTGGCCAGGCTGGTCTCAAACTCTTGGCCTCAAATGATCCGCTCACCTTGGCTTCCCAAAGTGCTGGGATTACAGGCATGAGCCTGTAATTTATCATAGTTTTTAAACAAAGGCCTTTACATTTTCATTTTGCCTTGGGCCCTAAACATTTTGTAGCCAGTCCTGCTGGGAACTGATGCAGCCTGGGTGTTCTGTGGAGCCCCGCCCATGTTCAGGGGCACAAGGGTTTGGCCAGGTGTCAGTTTAAGCTGCTGGGGAAGACAGGCTGGCGCTGTCTGGGGTTAAAGGTGGTTCCCAGAAGGCCCAGATCTGGGGCAGAGTAGCTCTGTGTGCAGTGAGCTGGCAGGCAGGAAGGATGGCTGTCTTGGCTTCCGCTGTTTTATTTAGTGCCTTACCTAGAATCTGTATTCCTGCCGAGTGGTCACGTTGCACAGGGGTTGTGTGCAGATCGGTGGCTCACTCTGTGAAGGGCAGCTCACTCACACACATTTTGGGTGCTATCTAGGGAGGGAAAATTTATCAAGCAGTTAACTAAGAAAAGATTTGTTTGCGTCTTCTGGGAACTGACACTGTATATACTAGCTGGCTCAAATAGTGGTGTTGAGGGTAGCCTTTGGGTGAGACCTGTCCATATGCCTGTTAAAACAGATGACAAAGGCCGGCAGCCCAGGTCTGGTCAAGTCGGAAGCCTTGGCTCCCTCCTCCAAGGCTGTGCTGGGATGGACTCTCCGCCACTGCTCAGTTTCAGTCTGCAAGTATGGAAATGCCCGCTTCTCTGCAGCCGGTGCTTCTGGGCCAGGCCCAGGCTGCCACTGTGCAGTTGTTGATCTTCCTGGGAACAAGAGGGCTATGTCTGGGCCGCCTGTGCCTCGGAAGAGCTCATCAGCAGTCAGCATCTGAGGTGTGCAAACACATCTGAGCAGACTTGTCCATTCAGAGCTCTGCCCCGCCGGGACTTCTGGAAGCCTGAGATTTCACCAGCAGAAGGTCCTGCGTGTCCTGACCTTTAGGATCTGAGAGTGACTTTGTACCTTCTTGTGCTAAGGTCTACAGCCTACGAGTATCTACCCTCTGTCTGGTTAGAAGTGACTGTACCAGGTCCTGGTGCAGCTGAGTGAGTGGGAGGAGAGGGGCTCTGGAGGGGAGCGCAGAAACGGGAGCTGGGCCCGGCTGAGCTGCGCAGTGGGAAGATGGCAAGACACTGCAGATCCTTGCTCCCCGCCCACGTGCCTTGCTGGGAGAGAAAAGCAGCTCCTCAGCCCGCACTCGGGCCCTCCTAAAATCTAAGCGAATGTTTATTGTGCACATGTAGGGTGGCCCTGGCTGGATGGGCCTTCATACGCAGGAGCTGATACACACTCACCAGGGACCCCTTTGCTGTCATCCTCCCATTTCATGGAGGGAGAAACTGAGCTTCACAGAGCTCGTGTTGCCTGTCAGGGCCCAGAGCAGGGGTTTGGGGCCAAGTCCATGTCTTGATTCCGGAGGCTGAGTGCTTGGCTCAGAGGGAGTGGCCAGGCTGGTCTGCAGAGTTCCAGGGATTTTGCCTGAGCAGTGGGGGGCCACCAGCCTTGAAAATGGGACTCTGTGGTGAGGCAGTGGAAGTGAGGCCCCTTCGGGGTTGGGTCGGGGGTGTTGAGGGGCACCTCTTCAGGCATGACCCTCGGGGGCACCTGTCTTGCTCTTCCGTCATCTGCATGGTGGGCAAGAACCCAGACTGGGCATTCTCCCCAGGGTCCCAGAGGAGGCTCAGGCCAGAGCCCACAGGGAGGAGGCAAAGTGCTTTGTCACCTGAGAGGCCCCCACATTGGAGGGAACGCGGGCTCTCCCTGGACACAGGCTGTACCGGACGGAGGGACGCAGGGAAGGGGTCTCTACAAGGGGGTCCTCTCCAGCAGCCTGTGCCGACAGTCACTAGGCTTTATTGTTTTTCTCACAGAGGGCTTGATTGGTTTTTAATCTTCAATTTTACTTTTTTATCAAAGCTAAATAATGTAACAATGACAGAGGAGGAATTTCAAGCAACTACAAAGAAACCAAATATTTTTTGGCGAGTCCCTGGCTTGGCTGCCTTTCCCTGTCTTCTCCCTCTTGGTTGCAGTATGGACAGAGGTGTCATTCTTCAGGCTTGGGGACGGCCTGGGCTGCTGGCTCACCTGAAGATGCCTTTGGCATGTGCAACTTCTCCAAAAGTGCAAACGCCTCCCATCAAAGCCGAAATTCCATGGGCCAAAAACACATTCACAAAACAGTTCATGCTGGCATGTGCAATCCAGCCTTATTTATTTATTTATCTTCATTTTTATTTTTTTAGAGCCAGAGTCTCACTCTGTCACCCAGGCTTGACTGCAGTGGCACGGTCATAGCTCACTGCAGCCTTCAACTCCTGGGTTCAAGTGATCCTGCCTCAGCCTCCCGAGTAGCTGGGACTGCAGGTGCCCACCATCATGCCAAGCTAATATATTTCTTTGTAGATATGGGGTCTTCCTGTGTTGCCCAGGCTGGTTTCGATCTCATGGGCTCAAGTGATTCTCCTACCTCAGCTTTCCAAAGTGCTGGTTTTACAGGTGTGAGCCACTGTGCCTTGCTGCAGCCTTATTTATAATAACTCAAACCTGGAAACAAATAACTCAAATGTCCATCAACAGGAGAATGGATAGACACATTGTGATGTGTTGATATGATGGAATACTATTCAACAATAGAAAATAACCAACTACTGGTACAACACCATTCATGTGGCTCAAAATGTTGAGCAAAAGAAGTCAGACATAAAGGAGTACATAGAATTCCATGTATTTGAAGTGTAAGCATTGACCGTTATTTATGACTTATCTATGGTAATAAAAATTGGAAAATGGTGTTTTGGGAGAAAAATCTCCTAGAGAGGGGCCTGAGGGTACTTTCTGGATCTCTTCCTATCTTGGGTGTACGCGGCGTATAGAATTATTCAAAAGTCACTGAGCTGATCACCTAAGACTGTGTGTTTTATTATACCACTAACATACATGTGAGTGTATATATGTAGATGGATGTGAGCATATTTATGTATGTATATATGCCCATTTGTTACATGGCTCATGGTGTTGAACTTTTTTCTGTAGTTAGAGATATTAGATGTCATGGTCCACGGTCTTTTTGAATACGAAGGAATGTTGCTGCTTTGGCTCTGTAATTTTAAACTCACAGGGTTTGTTGGGGCTTCAGAAGCCAGCCATACAGAGGGTAGGTTGACAGGGAAGTCACAGCTCATGGAGACCAGAGCAGGGACTCTGTTTTGGCATTTTGGCACAGTGTGTATTCCCACATCTGTGCAGAAGGTGTTCGAGAGATGATGATGTCTTCATTTACAGGACTGGAGGCTGGGTGTTCTGGAGGCGTTGTTGGGGGGTCAGGGCTCTGTTCGATAAAGCAGGTAGGTTTTCTCTAGAAGGCTGAGTCCTTTGGGCACCTGGGTATTAGTATACTAGAATATGTGCCACAGGGCTCTATGACACCTTCCTGATTTTAGTGGGTTGGGGACCTATGAGGAATCTTCTTCATTCTGAGGTAGGTGCTGCTTAGTTCTTTCTGTTTCACTCTGCTCAGATGTGTTCAGGGGAGGGTCACTGCTGAGTGTTCCTGTGTCAAAAAGAGTCAAACTCAGTGAAATATTTGAAGAGATTTATTTTGAGCCAAATATGAGTGATCATGGCCCCTGACGCAGCCCTCAGGAGGTCCTGAGAACATGTGCCCAAGGTGGTTGGGGTGCAGCTTGATTTTATACATTTTAGAGAGGCATGAGACATCAATCAAATACATTAAGAAATACATTGGTTTGGTCCAGAAAGGCGGGACACCTCAAAGCAGGGGCTTCCAGGCTGTAGGTGAATTTAAATGTTTTCTGGTTGACAATTGGTTGAGTTTGTCTAAAGAACTGGGATAGATAGAAAGGGAAAGTTCAAGTTAAGATAAAGATTGTGGAGACCAAAGTTCTTTTGAAGTCTTACAGTGGGTGCCCTTAGAGACAGTAGGTGACAAATGTTTCCTATTCAGATCTTAATCTTTTTAGGGTCTGGGAGAAAAAGATCTAGCTATGTTAATAGAGATTCTTTACAGATACAAATTCCCCCCCACAAAACAGTTTTGCAGGGCCATTTCAAAATATGGCAAAGAAACATGTTTTGGGGTAAAATATTTTGATTTTCTTCTGTCTCGTAATGTTATGCCAGAGTCAGATTGGAAAGTAAATCACGATATAGAGGGTTAAATAAAACCCATCTGATGAGAATTTATGATTTGTAGGGCATAACTTCCCAGACCCCTTAGACAGGAATTTGGTCTAGATAAAAAAAATCAGAGTTTAGCCGACACATGGAAGGGGAGACCCTCTGACGTGCCAGGCTGCATCTTCCCCAGGTGGGCCCTGGATCAGAGCCAGCGTGACCTCCTCAGTCTTTGCTGCTGCTTACAGCTCCTTGAGGGTGTGTACAGCTGCCCTGGGGAGGATCATTAGCACCATTTGTTCAAGTGAAATAGAGTGTGCTTTGTTTCTGGACATAGGGGTTGGATCTCCAGGACATGCCTACCTGGTTAGACTGTTGGAAGTTGTCTCTGCTAGTCAAGATCCTGGTCTGCTCTTTAGTTTCTTTTTTTATGTTGAGTCGGAGTTTTGCTCTTGTTGCCCAGGCTGGAGTGCAATGGTGCAATCTCGGCTCACTGCAATCCTCGCCTCCCGGGTTTCTCCTGCCTCAGCCTCCAGAGTAGCTGGGATTACAGGCATGTGCCACCATGCCCGGCTAATTTTGTATTTGTAGTAGAGATGGGGTTTCACCATGTTGGTCAGGCTGGTCTTGAACTCCTGACCTCAGGTGATCCACCCGCCTGGGGATTACAGGCATGAGCCACCGCATTGAACGAGTCTCTCTGTCACCCAGGCTGGTGCAGTGGGGATCTCTCATCATTCTCCTGCCTCAGCCTCTCCGAGTAGCTGGGACTACAGGTGCCCGCCACCACGCCCGGCCAATTTTTTTGTATTTTTAGTAGAGACGGGGTTTCACCGTGGTCTCGATCTCCTGACCTTGTGATCCGCCCACCTCGGCCTCCCAAAGTGCTGGGATTACAAGCGTGAGCCACCGCGCCCGGCCGAGCCACCGCATTTATTTGCTTGAAATAAGTGCAAGCAAAGCCGCAGTGGTTTCCAGTGGGTTTAACATTCAGGTAATAGTTTTACTGCCTTGACTTCCTCTATTTATTTATTAGGTGATTCACTCAGTGAGCATTTGTGGCACTCCAGGTACCAGGCACCGTTAGGCATGGATGCTGAGATGGAGAAGATGCAGGTGTGAGGTGCAGAGAGGTCAAGGGGTCACCAGGCATGTGGTATTATAGTGGGGGCGTGGAACAGGAGGCTAGAGGAGGGGTCCTCAGTGGTGGCTGCACTTGAGAAACCTTTATTGGGCACCTGCTATGTGACAGGCACGGGCAGCAGCGAGCAGTCGCCTGGCAGTATATTGTCGGGATGTGCAAGGCTGCTGTTGAGCGCTCACATGAGGCCTCTGACTGTCGTTGGGGAGTGGCAGGGAAGGGTTTCATCCAGACGTGATGGGGACCTGGAGAGCCAAGCCAGGGAGAGGTAGGACCGTGGACCAAGGCCTGAAGTGGGAGGGCACATGGGGACTCTGTGGTTTGGTTTGGCAAGAACTCATCTTTATATCTGAATAATGACAAAGCCTCCTCTGGGATGATTGGATGATTGCTGGCTTTATTTGTGAATTATAAACAGACCTATCTTCAAATATATATATATATATATACACACACACACCCACCCACATATATATACGTATATACGTATATACACACACGCACGTATAGATATAGACGCGTCTATATCTATACATATAGATATATACGTGGAGATATGAATCCAATAGAAGAAAAAAAAGACATAGTTGCTGCTAGTTGTGGATAAGGCATGCAGAGATAATTTATTCCGAAGAAAGATTAAAATGTACATGTATATATATACGTGTATATATATGTACTATAGGTAGTCTTTACCATTAAAAAATAAATTAGCACTCTGAAACGTTCCCTTTGTCCTTCCCTTTCCCTATTGGTCACTGTTGATGTTAGATTTAATGATTTGACACACAGGTGAGAAAGGAGAAGGGAGGGGGTGGCTTCATATTCTGCAGAACAAATGATTTGGGACTTTTCTCTGAAGCCCAGGAAGAGGAGTTGGGGGCTGCGGCAAAGTAACTTTATCAGTTAGTATCACGAATAGATGGCTCTAGGCTCAAGTTTTCAAGCCTCTCCTTTTTTCTGCGAGGTCCTTCTCGGTGGAGAAGATGTCAATGCTCCACCTTCTCGGTGGAGAACAGTCTCCCCTGCCCCACGAGGTCCCCAGGCCTGTTTTCACAGAACCCTTTAGGTAGAACCTGTTTGGTGAGGGGAAGTGCAAGTCCAGGCCAGGTTTATAGCAGAGAAAGTAAGATGGTCCTCACCCAACTCAGTCATCGGCGAGGTCTTGGCTGCCTGCTGGTCCCCATCGGGAAGCTCCCTGGGACCAGCCCCTGATCCTGGAGTCCGCTGGGTTCTCATTCCACGTGGTCTTGGTGCCACTCTGCAGTGAGCCTCTTCGGGCTGGCCAGTGATGGGCTTTGCCTGGTAAGGTCACCATGAAGTCCCTGTCTCCCAAGGGGTCAGTACTGGACTATTTCACTAGCCGATATTTTTCCAAGTTGCAATAAACTTGAAGAAGAATGATTAAAGAGATTAAATCTTGTCCCCTATCTTGCCTCTTTGCTGCTGAGCAAAATTCAATGCAAAAATAGCTAATTTTCAGGTCAGCTAAGTCTTTTCTTATTTCTGGGTAGATTTGCAAAGACTGCCAATAAAGAGGCCAGTGATTTTCTATCCTAGAACTGACTTGATGGGAGATGAAAATGTGGAAAAGTAGAATCTTATTGTTCTGTCTTGGAATAGCAATAAAGTCAGTACTTACCCACAACTCAGAATTATGCTTCCTAAGAAGCCTGACTGTTTCGGCACCATGGCCTTTTGGGCTAAACAGAAATAAGATAGTTGGGCCGGGCACGGTGGCTCAAGCCTGTAATCCCAATGCTTTGGGAGGCCGAGGTGGGTGGATCACCTGAGGTCAGGAGTTCGAGACCAGCCTGGCCAACATGGCGAAACCCTGTCTCTACTAAAAATACAAAAATTAGCCGGGTGTGGTGGCGCATGCCTGTAATCCCAGCTACTCAGGAGACTGAAACAGGAGAATCGCTTGAACCCGGAAGGCAGACGTTGCAGTGAGCTGAGATCGCGCCACTGCACTCCAGCTTAGGCGACAAGAGTGAGACTTCGTCTCAAAAAAAAAGAAATAAGATAGTTGCTGCTAGTTGTGGATAAGGCATACAGAGATATTTTATTCCGAAGAAAGATATTAAAATGTCTTTTATTGTGTCTATCAGTTCAATTAGAATGTGAGGAAAGGCTCTTTTTTATATTTCTTTTCACATTCTTATCTTTACTATCCCTCCCACCTATTTCCAACCAAAAGCCAAAAAGAAATATTGAATAACAAATGATGGTTCCTCTGTCTCACCAGGCCCAGCTAGCTCTCTTTCCTTAATTATGTAGATAACTCCTTGATTCTGTTATCCAAACATTGCATGAAATACTGCCTCAGGGGATTTTATTGGCAGAGACACAATCTTTCTGTTCCTAAGAAAGATATGAACCCAAAAGGAGAGACCTGATGACTTTGAAAGTGGTGTCCTTTTTAGAAATGTGGGGTGGGGCCAGGCTCAGTGGCTCACACCTGTAATCCTAGCACTTTGGGAGGCTGAGGCAGGCCGATCACTTAAGGTCAGGAGTTCAAGACCAGCCTGGCCAACATAGAGAAACCCTGTCTCTACTAAAAATACAACTCTGTCTTCCCCAGTGAAACTCACTACCTATTAAACACTAACTCACTCCTGCTTCTTCCTCCCAGCCTCTGGCAACCACCTGTCTTACTTTTGTTTCTTACTTGTCTCTAGGTTTGACAACTCAAGGAAGAGGAACCTCATATAAGTGGAATCGTACCGTATTTGTCTGTGACTGGCTTATTTCATGCAGCATAATGTCTGCAGTGTCTTCAAGGTTCACCCGTGTTGTAATGTGTCAGCATGTCCTTTCTTTTAAGACTGAATGATACTGCACTGTATGTATGTGTAACATGTTGTTGAGTAATTTACCTGTTGATGGAAACTTGGGTTAGTTCCACTTTTTGGCTGTTGTGAATAATGCTGCTGTGAACATGGATGTGCAAATATCAATTCCAGACCTTGCTTCTGGTTCTCTTGGGTAGGTATTCAGAAGTGGAATTGCTGGATCTCCTGGTAATTTGCTGCTTTCCACAGCAGCTGCACCATTTTGGATGCCCACCAGTAACTGGTAGAGTTCCAGTTTCTTCATGTCCTTACCAAGGTTGTTATTTTCTGTTTTGGTTTTTGCTTTTTTTATTTTTTTGAGACAGGGTCTTACTCTGTCTCCCAGGCTGGGGTGCAGTGGTGTGCTCTCGGCTCACTGCAACCTCCGCCTCCCAGGTTCAATCGATTGCCCTGCCTCAGTCTCCCAAGTAGCTGGGACTACAGGCGCGCACCACCATGCCCGACTCTTTTTTTTTTTTTTTTTTTTTTTTTTTTTTGCGATGGAGTTTCTCTCTTGTTGCCCAGGCTGGAGTGTAGTGGCAATCTTGGCTCACTGCAACCTCCGCCTCCCCGGTTCAAACAATTCTTCTGCTTCAGCCTCCCAAGTAGCTGGGACTCCAGGCATGTGCCGCCATGCCCGACTAATTTTGCATTTTTAATAGAGATGGGGTTTCTCCATGTTAGTCAGGCTGATCTCTAACTCCTGACCTTAGGTGATCCACCCACCTTGGCCTCCCAAAGTGCTGGGATTACAGGTGTGAGCCACCGCACCCGGCTAGTTTTGGCATTTTTTTTTAGTAGAGTTGGGATTTCACTATGTTGGCCAGGCTGGTCTTCAACTGCTGACCTCGAGTGATCCGCCTGCCTCAGCCTCCCAAAGTGCTGGGATTACAGGCACGAGCCTCGGCACCCAGCCCCCAGGAATTCTTTATATATTCTGGATACCATTCCCTTATTAGATATGGGATTTGTAAATACTTTCTCCCCTTCTGTGGGTTGCCTTTTCTCTCTGTTAATAATATTCTTTAATGCACAAGAGTTTTTAATTTTGATGAAGTCCAACTTAGCTATCTTTTCTTTTGTTGCTTGTACTTTTGATATAATATCCAGTAAATCATTGCCAAATCCAGTGTCATGAAGTTGTTCCTCTGTGTTTTCTTCTAAGAATTTTATAGTTTTAGCTCTTATGTTTAGGTCTTTCATCCATTTTGAGTTAATTTTTGTGAATGATATAATAATCCAACTTTATTTTTTTTTAGCAAGTGGATATCTAGTTTTCCTGGCACTATTTGTGGAAGAGACTATCCACTCCCGATTGAATGTCTTGGCATCCTTGTTGAAATCATTTGACTTTCTATGTGAGGGTTTACTTTTGGGTTCTCTGTGCTATCCCATTTGTCTGTATATTTGTCTTTATGACAGTACCACACTGTTTTGATTACTGTAGCTTTGTAGTAGGTATTGAAATCAGGCCTCCAATTTTGTTTTTGTTTTTCAAGATTGTTTTGGCTAATCTGGGACCTTTGAGATGGGTTTTTCTATTTCTGTGGAAAGTGTCATAGGGATTTTGATAGGAATTGCACTGAATCTGTAGATCATGTTGGATCAGCATTGACATCTTAACAATATTAAGTCTTCCACTCCATGGACACAAATATTTTTCAATTTGTTCATGTCTTTTATTTCTCTCAGCAACATTTTATTAGTTTTAGTGTACAAGTCTGTACCTCCTTAAGATTATTCCCAAGTATGTTATTGCTTTTATTCAATTCATCTTTAAAAAAAATTAGAGACAATACTTTTAATAACACCATTATAACCAGGCTCTAAGAAACTTCTTCCCTCTTCCCTCCCTTTACTTCCCTCCTTTCCCTTCCCTCCTTTCCCTCTCCCCCTCCCTTCCTCCCTCCCTCCCTCCCTCCCTCCCTTCTTGCCTGCCTGCCTGCCTGCCTGCCTGCTGTGTGCCAGGTGTTTTTAGATGATTGCGAAAAATAAGATGCAGACTTTGTCCTTGAGAGGCTTACAGTCAAGTGGAAGAGACACAGGTGATTAAATGGTGGCAGTGTGATACAGTAAGTGCTTGGATTCAGGCTCATCTCTCTGGGAGGCTCTAATCCAGCCTAAGGCATTTGCCCCCAAACAAAAGCAGTGGAAGGATTTTGCTACAGGTCGTAGAAGCTTGGTGATGGCGTGGCTGCCAGTTTGATTTTGAAGATAGAGTTTAGGAAATGCAGCCTCCAGCTCCAAGTGGGTGCCATCTAAAGCTGCCTGATGAATTCATCATTTTATTTGTGGCTACTGGGATCACATTCTCGCTGGTAGTACTGTGGGTAGTGTTGGGTACTGAGCCGTTTGCAGCAATACAGTTGACTTGTTCTCCATCTTCACCAAGTTGCTATAAATGGCTGGTCTCTGCCCCAGGGTCAAGTACAAAGGGTGTATATAATGTTTTGATTCTCTCTACGTGGTGCTTCCTGAATGGCTCAGTGAAAGGTTGTTCCTTGGAGACCTAGCTTAGGCTGATTTCCTCTCTGGGGTTACATCTGGCTTATCTCCTCTCTCCAAGCCCAGCTCAGTGTGGACCAGAGCAGTGGCCTATGGAGGCTTAGGAAATGCAAGGTACCTGCATGGACCAGGCAAACGTGCAGGGTGTGTGAAGTTCCAGACCAGGCGGATGGCCCTAGGGTGAAACCCTCTAGGAGCACAGACAGGGAGGGCCCTGGCCTTGGGCCGTGTGAGGACATGGCCTGTATTTTCCCCAGCCCTAAGAAGATGCATACCATTGAAAAGCTTTTGCAACTGAAGGCAAGAGAAAGGAAATGAGAACACAGCAATTAATTTTCACAAATTGACTTTAAAAGAATTAATTGAATGGTATTGCCTAGGTTTTCTTGTAGGATTTTAATGGTTTTAGGTCTAACATTTAAGTCTTTAATCCATCTTGAATTAATTTTTGTATAAGGTGTAAGGAAGGGATCCAGTTTCAGCTTTCTACATATGGCTAACCAGTTTTCCCAGCACCATTTATTAAATAGGGAATCCTTTCCCCATTTCTTGTTTTTGTCAGGTTTGTCAAAGATCAGATAGTTGTAGATATGCGGCATGGGCAAGGACTTCATGTCTAAAACACCAAAAGCAATGGCAACAAAAGCCAAAATTGACAAATGGGATCTCATTAAACTAAAGAGCTTCTGCACAGCAAAAGAAACTACCATCAGAGTGAACAGGCAACCTACAGAAATGGGAGAAAACTTTTGCAACCTACTCATCTGACAAAGGGCTAATATCCAGAATCTACAATGAACTCAAACAAATTTACAAGAAAAAAACAACCCCATCAAAAAGTGGGCAAAGGACATGAACAGACAATTCTCAAAAGAAGACATTTATGCAGCCAAAAAACACATGAAAAAATGCTCATCATCACTGGCCATCAGAGAAATGCAAATCAAAACCACAGTGAGATACCATCTCACACCAGTTAGAATGGCCATCATTAAAAAGTCAGAAAACAACAGGTGCTGGAGAGGATGTGGAGAAATAGGAACACTTTTACACTGTTGGTGGGACTCTAAACTAGTTCAACCATTGTGGAAGTCAGTGTGGCGATTCCTCAGGGATCTAGAACTAGAAATACCATTTGACCCAGCCATCCCATTACTGGGTATATACCCAAAGGAGTATAAATCATGCTGCTATAAAGACACATGCACACATATGTTTATTGCAGCACTATTCACAATAGCAAAGACTTGGAACCAACCCAAATGTCCAACAACGATAGACTGGATTAAGAAAATGTGGCACATATACACCATGGAATACTATGCAGCCATAAAAAATGATGAGTTCATGTCCTTTGTAGGGACATGGATGAAACTGGAAAACATCATTCTCAGTAAACTATCGCAAGGACAAAAAACCAAACACCGCATGTTCTCACTCGTAGGTGGGAATTGAACAATGAGAACTCATGGACACAGGAAGGGGAACATCACACTCTGGGGACTGTTGTGGGGTGGGGGGAGGGGGGAGGGACAGCATTAGGAGATATACCTAATGCTAAATGACGAGTTAATGGGTGCAGCAAAACAACGTGGCACATGGATACATATGTAACAAACCTGCACATTGTGCACATGTACCCTAAAACCCAAAGTATAAAAAAAAAAAAAAAAGAATTAACGTTTAAGTTGCTACTTGAAGTCTTGAAATCATGTTTCAGTGGTGTGTGAGACAGAGAGAGACTGAGCTGAGTTGATTTCAAGGAGTAATGTATGGCCACCCCGCCGGCCTTTGATGCTTTGGGGAGGCTCTGGACCTGAGCACTGATGGCAGGTGGGCTATCTCCTTAGATCAAAAAGACCCACAGCAGAGCTGGCAAAGCTAATATTGTGTTTCTCTTTCTTATTGATTAAGTCTCAGCCTCTGGATGTTTTTGCAGAGGGCAAGAGCATTTTGAAGACGAACAAATGCTACAGCTTTTGCTTTCGCTCTTTCAGACTGCATGAGGAAGAGTACTTTGGGATCTGGTTAAATTCAGTGCATTTTTATTGAGTGCCTGCAAGGTATGGTTTTAGCTACTGTGGGAAATCCAATGATTAATAAATATTTACCTCCCTCAAGGAGTTTGTGTCTGATGGGAGAGACAGACATACAGATGAGCAACTCTACAAGGTTGTGGGGTGGCACAGAGCGTACAGGGAGTTCAGAAGGAAGCCATTCATTTAGGTCTGCGTGTAACTTCTTCTTGGTAGGGGGAGAAATAATTCTGTTAGGGCCTGGAAAAGGCTGTGGAATTAAAGGCAGTCCTTGTAGACAGGTGGGGCAGTCAGAGGCGGAGGGAGGAAGGATTTTCAGCTGCAGGGGAGCATGTGGCAGGCCTGGCAGGGCAGGTGGAGCCGAGGAGGGTGAGGGGGCTGAGATGAGATGGAAAGATGGGTTGTGTGCTGGAGAAATGAGCCATCCTTCAGAATGCCGGGCGAAATGGTCCCGGACTTTGGAGTGAGAGTTCAGGAAGGTAACTGGTGGTGGAGAGAAGGGAAGACAGTCTGTACATCTCATTGAGGGGTGATGAAGTCTTGGGCCAGGCAGTGTGGAGTGGTGAGATAGCCTGGGAGGGAAGCCCCAGGATCCCAGGGCTGCCATCAGCTCAGTGTGCGTCTTGAGCCAGTCACAACGCGCCTGTAGAGCTCTGTTTTCATCTGTGAAGTGGGTTGATGGGCTTAGTGTGTTTTTTCTCAAGTGAGGGGAGTCAAGTTGGGTTTTTTGCTTTTCCCTGAATGGGTGTTACATTTCGTTAAATGTTTTTTCTGCATCAGTTGAGATGATATAATAATTGTATGTATTTATGGGGTACACATTGATGTGGTACATATGAAGTATGGTGATCAGATTAGGGTAATTAGCATGTCTCTCATCTCAAACATTTATCATTTCAGTATCTTCCTTCCAGCCATTTGAAACTGTGTGGTATGTTATGGTTAACTATAGTCATCCTAAGGAGCTATAGATCACTAGAACTTAATTCTCCTATCTAGCTGTAATTTTGTATCCTTTAGCAAATTTCTCCTATCCCCACTTCCCCCTACCCTTCTTAGGCTCTAGTATCCTCTGTTCTCCTTTTTACTTCTATAAGCTCATTTTTTTTAGCTTCCACCTATGAGTGAGAACATGTGGTGTTTAACTTTCTGTTCCTATCGTATTTCACTTAATGTCCTCCAATTCCATCCATGTTGTTGGGAATGACAAGATACTATTTTTTTTTTAATGGCTGAATTGTATTCCATTATGTATATATACCACATTGTTTTGTATCCATTCATTTGTTGTTGGACGCCTATGTTGATTTTCTTTATTCATCTGTGTTGGACACCTAGGTTGATTGCGTATCTTGGGTATTATGAATAGTGCTGCAAGAAACTTGGGGTTGCAGATGTGTCTCTGATACACTGATTTCCTTTCCTCTGGATAAATGCCCAGTGGTGGGATTGCTGGATCGTGTGGTGGTTTTATTTGTAGTTTTTTTAAGGAACCTCCATATTGTTGTCTATAACGGCATATTCTCACCGACTGTCTTAACAGTTCCCTTATCTCTGCACCTCACTGGCATTTGTTATTTTTTGTCTTCTTGATACTAACTATCCTAACTCGGGTGAGATAATACCTCATTGTGGTTTGGTTTGCATTTTCCTGGGCAGCTTTTTTTTTTTTTTTTTTGAGACGGAGTCTCGCTCTGTCGCCCAGGCTGGAGTGCAGTGGCGCGATCTCGGCTCACTGCAAGCTCCACCTCCCGGGTTCACGCCATTCTCCTGCCTCAGCCTCTGAAGTAGCTGGGACTACAGGCGCCTGCCACCGCGCCCGGCTAATTTTTTGTATTTTTTTAGTAGAGACGGGGTTTCACCGTGGTCTTGATCTCCTGACCTCATGATCCACCCGCCTCGGCCTCCCAAAGTGCTGGGATTACAGGCGTGAGCCACCGCGCCCGGCCTGGGCAGCTTTTTTATAGACAATCAGGAGACTGAACAGAGGTGATCGCAGTACCTTTTTAGGGCTCTGATAAGGCACAGCTGCATGAGGCATGAGTGCAAGCTGTTAATTTTTTATTTTAGGGAAAAGATCCACTTACTGTGGGCTGCTGCACACTCTCCTAGAAAAAGAAAAAAAACAAAAAACCAAAACATCATCCAACCAAGCAAAGAACTTGATGCTTGGTTTATCTCTGCCTCTTTTCCCACTTCACATCTCACACAATGTGTCCAGCTTCTACACTGGAGTCTGCTGTCCAGGGTTGAGAAATTCATAGGGACCTGAAGATGCTCATTGGCAGCCAGGCCATTATAAAAGGAAGATGGACTCGACCAGGGAGAATGTAGTAGGCATTCAGCCCACCACCCAGAGGGAGGCTGGTGCCACCCTTGCCAGGATGTGAATGGGACGCCATGAGCCTGTTCTCTATGGAGTTGTTCCCAGACCCTAACGGATCAGAAAATTGAAGAAGCAAAACTGAGCGATCAGCAAAAAGCCTGCCATCTTTGTAGTACGTCGTACGTCAGGTGAAGACATCTTAAATCAGATGCCATTTGTCATCCTCATCCTTCTTAAAGGAGACAAGAAGTCCGTGCCCTCACCCCCTAAGAAGGGGCAACTTGAAAGGCCAAATAATCAAAATAAAGGATAGCCTCTCACATTACATACTTTTGGATTCATTTTTAAAAATTCCCTACATGGTTCTTGTTTTTCTCATATCACTCAAGAATTGGGAACCACAGCCCTGGACTTGTCTGGGTTTAGATGCCTGCAGTGGAGACCCCAGTTCCAGCTGCCTTAAAGAGTGTATCAGTGAACCACAAAGTACCACCCACTTTCAAATTGCTTTTCACACACCTCCTTGTACTAATTTCCTATTGCTGCTGTGATGAATTGCCACAAACTCAGGGGCTAAAACACGAGATTCAGTGTCCTAAAGTGCAGGTGTCAGTGGCCCATGCTTCCACAGGGCTGTGGGGGAGTGTGCGCTTCCTCACCCCTTCCAGCTTCCGGAGGCCACTGTGTTCCTCGGCTTGTTTTGCCTCTTTTTTGCATCTCTTCGACCTCCCTTGCTTCTCTCTGACTCTGACCCTCCTGTCTTCCTCTTATAAGGACCTTTGTGATTACATTGGGCCCACCTGGATTGATCCAGGATTAACCCTCATCTCAAGATCCTAATTTTTTCCTTTTTTTTTTTTTTTGAGACGGAGTCTTGCTCTGTTGCCCAGGATAGAGTGCAATGGTGCAATCACGGCTCACTGCAACCTCCGCGTCCTGGGTTCCAGCGATTCTTTTGCCTCAGCCTCCCGAGTAGCTGGGATTACAGGTGCACACCACCACGCCCAGCTATTTTTTTTTGTAATTTTAGTAGAGACGGGGTTTTGCCTTGATAGCTAGGCTGGTCTCGAACTCCTGGCCTCAAGTGATCTGCCTGCCTCAGCCTCCCAAAAGTAATCACCCCAAAGTGTTGAGATTACAGGCATGAGCTGCCACACCCGGCCAAGATCCTGAATTTAATCACCCTCGCAGTGCCCCTGTGGCTGTGAAAGCTTTTAGAGTCTTCTTTGGAGGGCTGTTACTCTATCTGTATCCTTCCGCTCCTCTCTCTTACTCTGTTGTCAAATACCCTTGCAAAGTTGTCTTTTAATTTGTCTTCATGTATGGGATTATTTAATCATTAGTCCTAAAATGAACAAAGGGCTGGGGGCTGGGCATCTGGGGTTGTGATCTTGACTGAGTTGCATGATTTGGGGGTGCATAACCCCTGAGGCTCTTTTCTTTCTTACCTACAAAATCATGGGTTGTCTGGCTCATTTCTTAGTCAAATTTGAAGTTTCCATATCCATGTGTGAGATTTTAATCACTGCCTGCCACTCTCTGCTTTAGGGATTGGGGAGTAGGGTATTTAGAGGTGAAACAGGAAGAAAGGAATTATGTGTATATGCTTTACAAATTCATATGTGCCTGAATGTATTTACCCTTGAAGTGCTCATTTTATTTCATTTTTATGATTTTTGACGTGTTTATTTTTTCCCACATCTAGAACAGAATAGGTGTGCTGGCAGGGATGCTGTTAAGAACTGTGATAAATGCATTTATGGTTCCTGAAGGTTTAAGAATACGGTCATGCTGAGCTGGGGAAGTCTATCCTCTGCCCTGGGCTTCCTTCACCTGATGCAGTTATTTCGTGTTAAAGATTCACTGTAAAATGCCAAATAAACTTCATAACTACTAATAACCCTCTTTGTCAGTTGAGGACACTTAAATTTTATGAATTTTGGGGAAAATATAGGAAAATACCTGAGGAAATAGAATTTTCAATATCATAGGTATAGCTTTTGATATTATAGAATTTTTGTGCACATGTGGCAATGTGCTTGCTTTGGCTTTCTAAAAAGAA
Source organism: Hylobates moloch (assembly GCF_009828535.3). NCBI lineage: Eukaryota > Metazoa > Chordata > Mammalia > Primates > Hylobatidae > Hylobates > Hylobates moloch. Next base: position 6,472,751 of record NW_026652278.1, on the reverse strand, counting down.
TTCAGGTAGAGGTAGATGTCTTGATAGCAGTAAAAAATTACAACCAAAAGAAAGGCCTTCACCATTAGCTGAGTGTTCACCATGGACCCCGTTGTGCCAAATCCAACAGGGGCATCATTTTCTCTAAGACACAAGACACACACACAATTCTATGAGATCAGTATCCGGTCCTTATTTTGGCCATTGAAAACCTGAAGATAGAGCAGGTCGTTTGCCGGAGGGCAGGCACCTAGGGGCTTGGGGAGAGGTGCAGCCCTACCCACTTCAGCTGTCTGTAGAGACCATGAACAGGAACACCAGGAGGCTGCGTGTGCCTGAAATTCTGGACTTTACAGCCTGAGGTGCAGCTCAGGCAGCTTAGGTTTATGGAGGCCATTCCTTGTACAGCTAAGCACCGTCCTGTCCTTGGAGGTGTGGGCAGGAAACGTTGAAAGGGGGGTGGCTCTGCTCCCTGGTGGCTTTTCTTTAGTTGGGGACGTCTTAACACACACATCTGAAATAAGACTGGCCCATACAGAACAAGAGACAGGAAGCTTTGCGTGGTGCCAGGGCTGTTGGGAGGAGCGGAGTTAAAAGATCAAACGCGGACTTGGGTCTGGCTTTCGTGATGAGGTGCACCCGGTGGGAAGGCCCATCTTGCGAGGGAGAAGTTGGTACCCAAAGATGTGGGCTGGACTGGCTTCTTTCCGTCAGTAGAAGCAAGGGCCCAGGGAAGGGAGTGTGTGGTAGGAAGGTACGGTGGCCCGTGCTTGCCAGAGGAGTTTGCACATGACATGGTTTAATTTGAGAGAATTTTAGAGGTGTGCCACAATGCAGGTGCCTTTTGTGCATAGCCTCGCTTGGCTGGGATGTGCAGGATGGATGGATGAGAACTTTGATCCGGGATTTTGAAGATGAGTTTTATATTGAATGCTGTATCCTTTTAGGTAGAGGCTGTTGGGTAGGAGGAACATTAATATATATATTTTTAAATTGAGAGTGGGCTAGTTGAATACTTTTTGGGCCTTAAACACTTTGTAGCATCCTTTCTACACCTGTGACTGCTGCCTTTATTCCATAATGCATGAGCAAAAGTGTGGTTGGAATTTAATGGTATGACTTTTCAGGGGCTTATATAGGAGCAATGTGATCCTTTTGCAAAATAGGAGCAGCTTTATGTCAGGATAAACATGGGATTTCAGACATTTCTTGCTTATCATTGACAGTTTTAAGGATTTCTTCTAACACAGGACATATTTTGTCTACTGTGATTGTAAAATCTATTGGCTTAATATCAGCATTGCTATATGATAATTTTTTTATTAATTTGGTTTCCAAAGAATATTCAGTCCATGTGCAATTGATTCATAGTTAGGCAAATAAAAAGAATCTATTAGTGGAAATAAAAGATAGTATTGAAGTGTCAATCAAAATGCTGTTAACAATGTCTTCTTATGTCACTTAGGGTCATCTGGCGTCGTGGGTAGTTATGAATTTCTCCTCCTCAAACTATTGACCCTTTATATTTGTCTGAAAGAAAAGGTCACTTCTGTGGGTATCAGAGAGGATGATCCAGGCAGCAACTGAATGTATTTCAATATTAAAAACAACAACATTAAAACAAGCCAACACGACTCAGCACGGTCACTTCTGTCTTTACTATTACTAATATATTTCCCCTTTTTTCATCACAGCTTTTTATAACTATGATGCCAGAGGAGCGGATGAACTTTCTTTACAGATCGGAGACACTGTGCACATCTTAGAAACATATGAAGGTGCGTATGCATCTTGGTATCTTTTCTCTTGCATGTTTGGGCAGATGGCACACCTTCTCAGTGCCTGCTGGGCAAAGCATTCCTCTGTTACAGACTCATAAGACAGTCATGCTCCCTTCTCAGGCTCACTTTTCTTGCAGATGGATACTGTTTCAGGTAAGGGTAGTAGTGAGGCTGTTGTTTAATACTTTATTAAGGTGAACTTAAAACTGAAATTCCCATTTTTAAACTCATTGGCTCCTTATTTTCAAGCATGTGTAAATTTTTTTTTTTTTCTTTTGAGACCGAGTCTTGCTCTGTTGCCCAGGCTGGAGTGCGGTGGTGTAATCTCAGCTCACTGCAACTTCTGCCTCCCAGGTACAAGTGACTCTTGTGCCTTAGCCTCCTGAGTAGCTGGGATTACAGGTGCTTGCCACCATGCCTGGCTAATTTTTTTGTATTTTTAGTAGAGACTGCATTTCACCCTGTTGGTCAGGCTGGTCTCCAACTCCTGACCTCAAATGTTCTGCCCACCTCAGCCTCCCAAAGTACTGGGATTACAGGTGTGGTCCACTCTGCCTGGCCAAGTGTGTGTAAATCTTGATTGTTAACAGTTGACCACTTGATAAAAAATAGGTTTAAGATAGTTTACTTCGTTGTTTTGTTTTTGAGACAGGGTCTTGCTCCGTTGCACAGGTTGGAGTGCAGTGGCATAATCAGAGCTCACTGCAGGCAGCCTCCACCTCTTGGGCTCAAGCAGTCTTGCCACCTCAGGCTCCCAAGTAGCTGGGACTACAGGTGCATGCTGCCACACTCAGCTAATTTTTATATTTTTTGTAGAGACAGGGTTTCACCATGGTGCCCAGGCTGGTCCTGAACTCCTGAGCTCAAGTGATTTGCCTGCCTCGGCCTCTCAAGAGTGCTGGAATTACAGGCGTGAGCCACTGTGCCTAGCCTGTTTCATTGTTTTGATGTGAACTGAGATTTTTTTCTTTTAATGTCCTCACTTAGATTTCTTGGCAGTATGTCTCAGAGGAACCACAATTTTCATCTCTTACTTCCTTTCCTTTTTTTTAAACCTGTAATCCCCATTTTCTTGGGATGAACAGAGATTTATCATAGTTATATGGGATGCCGTCCAATGAAGCAATTTTTTTTTGTTTTTTTGAGATGGAGTTTTGCTCTTGTTGCCCAGGCTGGAGTGCAATGGCGCGGTCTTGGCCCACCACAACCTCTGCCTCCCAGATTCAAGCGATTCTCCTGCCTCAGCCTCCCGAGTAGCTGGGATTACAGGCATGTGTCACTGCACCCACCTAATTTTGTGTTTTTAGTAGTGACGGGGTTTCTCCTTGTTGGTCAGGCTGGTCTCGAACTCCCAGTCTCAGGTGATTTGCCCACCTCGGCCTCCCAAAGTGCTAGGATTACAGGCCTGAGCCACCACGCCCGTCCTGAAGCAATTGTTGTAATTATCCAATAAATAAACTGTTGGTGACAGTAGTTTTCCAGTGTCCTTGGCTTTTCAGACAATTTGTTTTTATATTTCGTGTTTTGCAAATAATTTGAGCAGGCCATATTTCATTTTATGCTGTGGTTATTGTTGCACAGAAGGGAAGAAATGATGGGCTTGATTTTTTAAAGACTGTTCAGATCTGGAGGTTTTGGTAAGATTGTGTTTTCTTATTGTTGTCGGCTTAATTTCCTGCTTGAAAGGGTGGTTCCCATATAGCATATGAATAAAAAGGATAATTTCAGTAGAAAAATTGCTTTTTCACAAAGGGTTTTTAGCAAAACCCTTCCACCTGGGAGGTTGGGGATGAGAGGGGAAATCGAAGACATCCCGTAGTAATCAACAAATTGAACTTCCAACTCGAAATCCACTTTACGAGGAATGAAGTAGTGCCAAGCTTCCCTGCTCGAGGCAAACTGTGACCAGCTCCTGGTAGACTCCTCTGAGAAACACAGACCTATTAACAGATCCATGTTCATAGCCCTTATTTCCCCATCTGATGCATGCTTTACCTTCCCTAAAAAAGTCCTATCTGAAAAAAAAAATCGACTTTAGTGGCCTCTGCCTAGAAGCCAGTGCAGCTCTGCAAAACCAGCCCCAGTCCTTAAGCGGATGAGTAGCTGTGATGGGGTCTTCTGCTTGTTTTCCGTGTTTACAGCTGACAGCTGTGTTCCCTTATCTCCGCTCAGTATATACTGCATGTGCCTGAGAGGAGACAGAGAGAAATTAAGCAGAGGTTAAGGATCAAACCGCTCGTCTCAGACACTTTTCTGATCTGAAGGGAAATGCTCTTGTATCTTTTTTTACTTTTGCTGCCGGTCAGTTGAAGTTGAAATCCTGGTTAATAAACACTGGGCAATGATGTCATTCCTGAATAGTTAATGATTTCCTGTGGCCCCTGGGCATGTGGAGACTGCATTTTTGTTCTTTGTTTCATAAGAAGAATGTGTGTGTGGTGGTTTTTTTTTTTTTTTTTTTTTTGAGATGGAGGCTCGCTCTGTCGCCCAGGCTGGAGTACAGTGGTGCAATTTCAGCTCACTGCAACCTCTGCCTTCTGGATTCAAGGGATTCTCCTGCCTCAGCCTCCTAAGTAGCTGGGATTACATGTGCCCACCACCATGCCCAACTGAGGAATGTGTTTTTTAAACAGTGGAATCCTTGGGCATGTCAATGGTCCTTGTAATATGTGTAACTTCAAAAATATCTGATTGCAGGCATTTGACTTTTTGACTGACATCATGATAAGAGATCTACAGTGAACATTAATTTTCTGGGCTAGTCATTCTTTCTAGATTCTGATGAAAATATTTCAGTCTTTGTAAAGACTGAATAAATGAATTTCCGTTCCTTGACAACTAACTTTTTGGTTTTAATCTGAATCTAATCAGAGAAATGCATTTGGAGAAGTATTAATAGTTTTGACTTTGGGAAGCGTGGTGACTTTTTGTCATTAAATAAAAAGAGAATAATGTACCTCCATTTGTTTTCCAATATCTTCCTCTTGTTTTGTCTAAATTTCATGGCTTGTATTAGAGTCTGGCATTTTCTTTTTCTTTCCTTGGCTCTCCTTTTCCTCTAAGACAATTTTTCGGTTTAGCAAGTTTGGTTTTCTTTTTTTCTATGATCCTTTCCAGGATATTTCAGAGCTTGCTCCAAGAGACTATAATTTCTAGATGATAACTCTTTATTTTAGGGTTCAAAGACTACATTTACCTTCAAGTTATGGTTAATTTCTCTTTCTCGAGCTCACAAAGGCTTACAGCATAGAACAAAGAAAATGAACTTTCTAGCTCATGATGGAAGTGAAAAGAGCTTTGAGAGCTCATTCGTGCAGACTCCTGCCTTTAAACGATGTCCTGGGTCAACCAGATAGGAGAGGTGAGGCCAGGCCCCAGTGTTGATTGAGTGACTCTTGTCTGGTCAAGGGCGTGCCAATCCTGCTGTCAACTCGTTTCCATAGGGTCCCCAGGGCTTCCATAGGGTCCCCAGGGCGAGATGCTGCACCAGAGGCAAGCTGCAGGCATTGCCCAAAGTTGAGGAAATTGTCCTTTTGATTCAGCCACATTCAAACTTAATTTATTCAACTCTTTAAAAGGGACAGTGATGCATTTTCTTCTAAAATGACTAGACCACCATTTTCCTGTGATGGACTGTGCCCTCCCCGAGTTTGGGACCTGTGTCTTGCCTGTATTTTTCTGTTCCCTGGGTGGATGTCTCTTTTTTTGGAGCAGGTTGGTTGACTACGTGGAGGCCACTTGCAAGCTGTGCCAGGGAGAAGTTAATTCTATAACAGCTGTGAGTCTTTCTCCTCCCAGCTTCATCCCTTCTTTGCTGTGTCCCCAGAGCAGCCAGGTAACGTTCCGTTCCGTTCTCTCACTCTCCGGTGCAAAACCTCTGCCGGAACATCCTCTCTCCTTCATGCTGAACTCTGTCATGCAGCAGGGTTTGTGGTGTGACCCTTGCTTGTGTTAGGGCACTTCCAGTTTCTGAGCTCATGGAGGACAGAGATTGGGTCTAATCTCTTTCTGTATTTGTGGCACGCAGTGTGGTCTCTGGCACATGGTGTGTGGGCTTACTTCGTTGAACAAATAGTGCATGCCAAAAATCGTGGGGAGGAAAACCATAGTTTTCATTTCGCTTAGGAAGGCCATTAGAAGAGGAATCGACTGCCTGTGAACATTAAATAAAGACACAAAACCCCTTGCCTTTCATGCCTACTGCTTGGCCCTTCCTCCTCCTGCCTCCCATAGAAAACCTTTCTACTGTGTTTGAAGTGGCCTCGTTTGCCTGTGTTCTTGTGCTGTTTGGTGTGCATCTGTTTTTAACGGATATAAGTGTGTGGTTATAGTCTGATCCTGTTTCTTATTTTCCCTGGTGCTCCATTTAAAATGCAGTGTTCTCTGTGTCCCTTTAGTCCATGGCTCTAACTGCATCGTGTGTACCTTTCATGTTTTACTAACTGCCTGCCTCACCAGGTATGAGCACTTAGGTTGTCCCCGCTTCCCGCCACCCAAGATCAAGCTGCCCTGAGCATCCCATGTCTGTCTCACTCTGCAGGGCACACAGATGTCTTTGGGCTGTGTTCCCAGGAGGGGGTTGCTGGGTCTCGGGTGTGGAGATGTAGACTTTGGATAAGCAGGGCCTGCTGCTCCCAAGCTGGTTGCCGCAGTGGACGCTGCCGCCCACGGTGACCAGGGGCTTCCTGTGTCCTGCAGTGTTCTGCCTTCTACCACTCTTAACTGTGCACTTTTCATTTCTCTGATTATTATTAAACTGAAGCATCTCTTCATACATGTGGAGGTCTTTTGGGTTTGTTCTATACATAGTTTATAAACTTTGCTCATTTTCTTTCTTTTCCTTTTTTTTTTTTTTTTTTGAGATGGAATCTTGCTCTATTGCCCAGGCTGGAGTGCAGTGGCATGATCTGAGCTCACTGCAACCTCTGCCTCCCTGGTTCAGGTGATTCTCAGCCTCCCGAGTACCTGGTATTACAGGTGCACGCCACCACACCCAGCCAGTTTTTGTATTTTTAGTAGAGACGGGGTTTCGCCATGTTGGCCAGGCTAGTCTTGGAACTCCAGACCTCAAGTGATCTGCCCACTTCGGCTGCCCAAAATGCCAGGATCACAGGAGTAGGCCACCACTCCCGGCCTCATTTTCTTACTATACTTAGTTGCTGTCTTTTTTTTTTTTTGTCTCTGTTTTATTTCCTTATATATTCTAAGACGTTAATCTTTGTCAGTTTCAGAAAAGAAAGGACATTAATGTTGAAAATGCAGGAAGACTATAATAGGATAAAGGACAGTTGTTGAAATTGAGTACACAGCTTTGCATAACTCATTCAACTGACCTTTCTTTTTCCTTTTTGATATATGCGCACTGTGTCATAGATGGGCTTTGATATATGAGCACTGTGTCATAGATGGGCTTTGATATATAAGCACTGTGTCATAGATGGGCGCTGATACTGGGCCAGCTTATCAAAACCACTGAACTTGACAATATGGCTATCAGGAGATAATCCTTCAAATGTGTGGCTGAAGTCTAGGCATTTTGTATCTGAGGTTCCCCCAATCAATCTGTTGAGTCTCCAGTCAAGAGAGTGAAATGAGTTTAGTTCGTCATAACTGGGTCTTAGCAAAACCTTCGCCAGAGTCCTGGCAGTTTCTGTCCTCTTTTCTGGTTACGCAGAAAACAGCTATTTAGTAATCCCTTGGGGATTCTGCTCATCTTAACACCATCACTTTCTGGTTCATAATCATCCTTTTCATCCCTGGTTGTGAAAATTTTCACCTTTTGAGAGAGGTGGAGGCCAGTTGCTGCAACAATGGCCCATTTTCACATCTGTGTGATCTTTGGTTTCTGAGGTTTGACTTTTTAATAGTGTAAAGAAACCCAATATTTGGTTATTCTCTGGGAATTTACCCAGCTCACGTTTTCCAAGTGCCCTCTGTCACTCTCTGACAGGATCCTTTGTTCCTATGGGGCAGAGTTGGGATTTGTCTTTGAGGTTTTTTTTTTTTTTGAGATAGAGTCTTGCTCTCTCATCCAGGCTGGAGTGCAGTGGCATGATCTTAGCTCACTGCAACCTCTGCCTCTCGGGTTTAAGCAATTCTCCTGCCTCCGCCTCCTGAGTAGCTGGGATAATAGGGGCTCACCACCATGCTCGGCTAATTTTTTATATTTTTCATTAGAGACAGGCTTTCACCATGTTGGCCAGGCTGGTCTTGAACTCCTGACCTCAAGTGATCCACCTGCCTTGGCCTCCCAAAATGCCGGGATTATAGGCGTGAGCCACTGTGCCTGGCCTCTTTGAGCTTTTGACTAGCTTTCCAGAAACTAGATGGCCTGGAGTGACTTCAGAATGTTTGGGATTAAAAAATCATCCGTCTGAACTCACAAATGGTGGGGTGCTTGGAGGCTGGATACTGACGGTAGACCTCTAGGCCTTTGCAGGGGCAGTTCCTGTCCTCAGCCTGAGAGGGGTGCCAGGGGTGTGGCTGGGTCTGGTCCCTTGTTGAAGGGACTCTTCTGTGTGGCATCCACGGCATGCGGATGGTTTGAGTGTGTCTTTCTGCTCTCACTATTTTCTTTCTCTCGCCACTTGGAAGGAGTGAGAAGTGGAGCCTGGGCCAAACCCAAAGGGCAGGTGTGTCCTGTGCTTGGCCCTGGAGCTTCCTGTGGGTTGAGGGCTGTATTGTTGCTACAGAAGTACTTTGTGAGGTTGTGGCTGCTCCAGGAAAAAGTGCCCTGTCTTGAAGCGGGGGAAGTTATCTGTCAATGGGTTTTCTGTTTTGGGGCAGCAAGATGCTGGTATATGCCCTTGGAGAGATCTTGGTCTAAATCAGGCAGAGGGGGAGTGAAGAAAATGCATGCACAAGGAGACTACTCAGGGCCAGTGGTTGAAAGGACAAGTCCTGCTCTTGGAACCGTGCATCTGAACTTCAAACTGCTGCTTCCGAACCATGTGAGACGACAGAGGTGAAGGTGTGGAGGCCCACGTGTGAAGGTTGCCAGCTGGGCTCCGGGTGCACTGTTGAAATGCTCTCTGGGAAACCACGTAGTATGTCTCCAAAGCCTTAGGCTCATTGAAAAATGCTGGTGACAAACTGACCTCACTGGTTCTGCCAAACAGTGAGTTCTACACATCATGAATGTATTGTGAGGACCCTAACACGTCTCTTTGTACTAACTGTTTCAACTTTGTGTTTGTTTAGGGTGGTACCGAGGTTACACGTTAAGAAAAAAGTCTAAGAAGGTAAGTCCTTCTTCTTAAACACAGTGCGTGTCTCTTCATAAATCAAACCTTGAGAGGAAATCAGTTCTATCTCATTTGTGTCTGAGGGTTTTACCTCTGTATCTCTTTCTCTGAATTTAAAAAAATATATGGGCAGGAATGTGAACGACCTTGGATTGTTTTCTTCTGAACAATATGTGTACATAGAAATTGTAGCTTCATCTCCGTGAGTGAATTGCTGGTTTGTGATATAGTGTTGGCCTGTTGTCTTCCGTTCCTGAATTTTGTGTCCTTTTTAGACTTGTATGTGTCAGAGTAAAGCGACTTCAGGAAAAAAATTATTTCTCATAGCTGTCAATCTTATGTTGTCCTTCATAATAGATTAGCAAATTTGCAAAGCTCATGCATGCTCTTTCCTTCTTGCATATAATTCTTACCCTGCCTAAGTCAAGCTGTGAAAAAAGGAGTTCTGCTCTCCTAGAGCAGTTTGCGTGAGTGGTTGTTTGAATTTCTGAAACTAAGACATGTAATTATACCTCGGATCATTGTGGTGGGCACTCCCGTACACAATTCTGTTGTGGCTTTAACATTCTTAGCTTCATAGAACCTAATTATGGCTCTTCTGTTTCATTCTACGATGTTAAGACTTTGAAGTAACCTCTATTCTAAGCTGTGGTTGGGCCGTCCACGTTAACCGATATGTTTTAATATCTAATTATGTTTGACAGATGGTTCATTTTACTTTTGTGTCCTAAATTGGCCTCTCATTATCTCCTTATTGGGCTGGACTCTAGATTATGGTCCTGAGCCTGTAATAAGTCCTCCAAAGTCTAGTGGCCCAAGTGCCAAGGTCCTCTCACTCTGCCTTCCCCAGAGCCCCTAACCCAGGCTTTGCTGAGCAGGTCAGAGTGGGTCATCCTCTCGCAACACCAGCACTTGGGAAAGGGTCCAGGGTGGTCCCTATGGCAGCCATCCTCTGGCACAGTCATGTCTACTGTGAGAGACAGTGTTAGGAAATCAGTGAGCCAGATCTGCAAATTGGGACCAGGACCTCTTACCTTGACCTTGCCAACCTCAGACTGGGCTACAGGTCTCTACACATCCAGTGACCTATAGCCTTGAAGTTTGCACAAGATAGATTTCAACCCAGTGGATGGTGGAATAGATTTCAACCCAGTGGATGGTGGAATAGATTTCTCCAAGGAAAGTTCTATTTTCGCATTGATTTTCCCTTCCCCAATCAAGAGTGAATTCCAGCCAGGCACAAAGGTATGCACCTGTAGGCCCAGCTACTTGAGAGACTGAAGTGGGAGGATTGCTTGAGCTCAGGAGTTTGAGACCAGCCTCTGCTGGTCATAATGAGTGAGATCTATCCCTAAAAAAAATAGTGTATGCTTGCAGACGAAACTCTGAATTTGGGAAAGCTGCAGTTGAAACCTTTAGTAATAAGAGATTAAGATCATGGACAAATATGCCCCTCCCCCATCGCATTCCTACATAGGACACAGCTGCCACATCCTGGGCTGGATGTGCCCCAGGCAAGCTGTTCCTTTTTCTTTGAATCTTATTTGGTATTTGTTATCACCTTCCCCAATTTGAGATCTCTTCCATTCCCACAATGCCTCCCGAAACCACAGGACTTCTGCACTACACCTGGGCGCCTAGACATCATAACTCATTCATAACTCATCGGCACAGTAGAGTTGGGTAGGGCATAGCTATTTTTCCATCTAAGATCTCCACTGGTAGATGAATAAATCCAAGCTTTACAGAGATTGTAAATTTGTAAGGGGCCTTCCAGGCAGTAGCAGAAAAGGGGTGTGGGCCCTAGGAATCCTGACACCACGTGTCTGTAAACAACTTTCCTGTAGTTATAAGCGTGCAGTTGATCAGGGGTGGTGCTGAGCAGACCCTGCGGAAGTTGCGCATTTCAAACCTGCAGGTGTGTCCAGCCTCACGCAGTCATTATCCTTCCTGTGGCTTCACGACTCTCCAGTGGGTTTGCTGAGATTGAGGGTTGTCGCTGCCTGTGGACATGGACAGAACTGGGATTGGTTTTTTGTTTTTCTCCCCCATCTGGGTGGACACCTATTGCTATCATGGAAAGACACCCAGGAGGGTGTACCTGGGATTTGGAGCTGTCCTGGATAACCAGGACCTGAACACAGTAACCCAGCGTTGGGTCCCTTCAGACTTTTGTTTTATTTTAAGTTAATGTTTTTTTTTTTTTTTTTTTTTTTGGAGACAGGGTCTCACTTTGTGGCTCAGACTGGAGTGCAGCGGCATGATCATAGATCACTGCCACCTCGACTTCCTGGGCTCAAGGCATTCTCCTCCCTCAGCCTCCCAAGTTGCTGGGACTACAGGTGCACACCACCATGCCTAACTAATTTGTAAAAAAAATTTTGGCAGAGACAGGGTCTCACCATCTTGCCCTGGCTGTTGGTGAGCTCCTGGGCTCCCAGGCTCAAGTGATCCTCTCACCTTGGCTTCCTGAAGTGCTGGTTGTAGGTGTGCACCTCTGAGCCTGGCCCAGCCTTGTTTGTTGCTCAGCCTCTGACTCTCTGCCTGACGCCTTCCCTCTCTGTGATAATTCTTCTTTATATGGAATTTGGCCACTTTCCTTGTTGTCAGAAACAACATGAATCATTGGTGCCTGCTAGACCCGTTGAGCCCCCTGCCTGCCCCCTGCCCGCCCCCTGCCCTTCCCAAACTTGATTAGTAGCTTGTTTTCTGCATCATTCAGGGCTGGATGCCGGGGAAACCCAGGCAGAAGCTTCCATTCCCACAACAAGTGCCTTGAAGCCACAGGGGTGCCACTTTATCAATTTCTGCTGCATGCACTAAATCTCATGTAGGAAGCGGTAGCTGGGTTGCATTGCATTCCCCAAAACCCCAGCCCCATTGCCTCTTTTCTTACCTTCCTTTGCTTACCTCTGCTTTATTCCAGTAAGGGAGTTGTTTTGCTTGCTCAGAAAGCAGGACTTTAAGTTTTTTTTTTTTTCCCTGAGGCAGAGTCTTGCTCTGTCACCCAGGTTGGAGTGCAGTGGCAGGATCTCTGCTCACTGCAACCTCCACTTCCCGAGTTCAAGCGAGTCTCCTGGCTCAGCCTCCTGAGTAGCTGGGATTACAGGTGCCTGCCACCATACCCAGCTAATTTTTGTATTTTTAGTAGAGATGGGGTTTCACCATGTTGGCCAGGCTGGTCTTGAACTCCTGACCTCAAGCAATCCACACACCTGAGCCTCCCAAAGTGTTGGGATTACATCACGCCTGGCCTAGGACCCAAACTCTTGATAAAGCTCTTTCTGGCACTTCACAGAATGTGCCTGAGGCTGAATGTCCTGTTGAGAAACTCTCCCCAGGCTTCATTCTCTTGGGCTCACATGTGCATTGCACTTGAGGGAGGCTGGCCAGCTTATCAGCGGAAGCTAGGGTGTACCCCCAGGTGTTGTGGAGATTGGGTGAAATTCGGTCTGCCTTCCTGTATTTTACCAGAGGGTCCCCCTGTTGGGGAGGACTCTGAGAAAGTCCCTGTGGGTCTGGGTACATGGTCAGTGCACAAGGGACGATTGGTGGTGTAAACCAACTTTCATCATTTTGAAAGAGGAGACTATCATCAAAAATTGCTTTTGAGACATCAGTTGGCCTTTGTTCTGCCTGCGTTGAGGCCAAAAAGGTGTGATCTATGGAGGAGCCTGCGAATTGCCTGTATCTTTGTGGACTTTTTCCTTTGCAATGTGTTGTCTGTTTGCTTCTAAGACATCGGCAGACTCTGCAATACAATCTGAATGGGTTGCCGTCTTTTCCACTTCTTTGTGTTTTCTTTGATGTGTTACATATGGGGCTTAGCATGAGACTTGAAAAATTAAGAGCAATCTAGCCACCCCTCACCCCACCTTTTTGGGAACTATTGTTCGATTTACATTCAGCAATCTTATTGATAATAAAAGCTACTGTTTTTTTTTTTTTTTCTCCCAAAGGGTATATTTCCTGCTTCATATATTCATCTTAAAGAAGCGATAGTTGAAGGAAAAGGGTGAGTCTGGTCTTGATGTGTAAATGAAGAATTGCAATTACTATATTTCGTCTTGCTGCTCTTTTGTATGATGGCATAATATGAGAGGGTCAAGACAATGGGTGTGATTGACTCTAGGGGGACAGGAGTTTTGGGGAGAGAAAGGGGACTGTGATTCAGAGTTGTGTTCAACATGGCTTTGATCCTTTACAGAGTCTGAAGTCAGCACCATACTTGGTAGTCACGGTCCTTGAACCTGTGGTCACTATTGGAAAGCATTCGCCCTGGTGCTCTGTGCTTCCTCTGTGAGCTACTGACTTCATTTGGCAGAGACTCCAAAGTCCCCCAGCTCTAAGTCCCCTTTTTTTTGGGGGAAGACATTGCAGGCTGTGCTATAAATGGAGTTTAGGGTGAAGCAACAGTTGTTAATTGGGACATGCATGAGTTTACATTTTTGTCTACTTGTGATGTATGTTTCCTAGCGGTCATAAAACTGATGTATAAGATCATTAAAAGGACATTTCTAGAACAGGAACCCATTAGGCAGGAATGGCAAATGAATAACCAGGTGTGAACTTGGAAGAAGGAACATTAAAATATTTTCTTTCTTTGTCTCTGCTACATCTTCACACTCAGTTAAATATGTAAATTATAAAATTACTAATCATATGATTACTGCATAATGACATCTCTTTGGCTGATTACAAAATTGCCTTTCCAAGCACTGTACTTTTAACATATGAAAAGAACCGTTCGGGTTCCATAGTTCGATGATGCATAATTAAAATGAAGAAAATAATTTAGAGGCATGAATGATGATGACCTGCAATATGGTACTTTTTAGACAGATAAAGTGTTTTGTATGCAGAGTTTTAAAGGGAAGAAAAAGAAAGTTGAGACTTTTACTCTGTAGAAGTAACTGGATCAAGTGTGCATTTAGTGTACTTTATATCTGCATTAGAATCCTTATACAGGGCAGACCGTATATGATTATTTAAAAAGCACTTTGATATATACAAAAGAATATATGTAAAATGTAATTATGAAGCATGATAATAAAGTGAACAATAGGTTATTCTGAGTCTCAATAAGTAGAGTCACACCTAACCAGACAGGCAGACAGAGATATATTTGGTTCCTGTTCCTGGGCCTTCTGGTCCAAGGTGCCCCACTGTGGGCAAATGCATAGAGCTATGGTGAAGTGAACAGTTTAGAAACAATTTCCCTGCTGTTGCTTTGGGTTCCCTGTGATTGTTCCCCACACTCTTCCTGGCTCTATCTGTCTCCCTTGCCACAGCCACTCAAGCCTCGCTGTCCAACAGCTCCTTCCCTGAAGAACCCTGGCCTTCAGGCTTGACAGGTGATCTCATCCCTCTTCTTTTCCTCCAGGTTGTTGTAGACTTCCACCTTCCCTTCTTCTCCTGGTCCTTTGCCCTTTCTAGTGCCAATGTGGGCCACGCTTTCAACTCACCTCTGCCTGCCTTCTTGCTCTCCAAGTTTCTTGTCCTGTCTCTCTTGCAGAGTCTCTCTCTTTCAGGATCTGTCTCTTGCTGGTCTCTTGCATGGTCGTTCTCATATGGCCTCTGTCTTGCAGGCTGCCTTGTAAGCCTGTCTTTCTTGCATGAGCTCTCTCTTGCATGATCTGTCTCTTGCAGGCTCTGCCTTTCTCTTGCAGCCTCTGTCTTTCCCTTGCAGGCTCTGTCTTTCTCTTGCAGGCTCTGTCTTTCTCTTGCAGGCTCTGTCTTTCTCTTGCAGGCTCTGTCTTTCTCTTGCAGCCTCTGTCTTTCTCTTGCAGGCTCTGTCTGTCTCTTGCAGCCTCTGTCTTTCTCTTGCAGGCTCTGTCTTTCTCTTGCAGCCTCTCTCTCATGTGATCTCTCTCACAGTATCTTGCTTGCATTGCCTCTTGTGAAGGAACTCTTTTGCTTCGTCTCTCTTCTCTTTGGACGCTGACTTCATTCATTCTCAGACATCCCAAATGATTACTTTATGCCTGTTACCATTGATTCTATACCTATTCCCCCATAACCAAAGCAATTCCCATTTTGTCCTCCATGCTTTTCCCAGTACTGACGTGGTTAGCAATGCCTCCTTATGTCCAGACCTCAGTGTCTTCTCGTCCTCCGCCTCTGGAGCTCCACTGCAGCCTTGGACACGTTGGTCCCCGCTTCACTGAAAGCCCCTTTGAATGCCGATGCTCTCATCCTCTTCTTATTACGCTGACCTACTGCTCAGGCATGTCACCATCTCCTTTGTCCCGTGTCCGCTACTCTGAGGGTGCTGTCCTAGCCTTCTATTTCTTTGTTGCTCCCCTCGATTGACATGGCCTCTGTTGCGTTCCCCTCTTCAGCTGATCTGTCTCTATGGGTGATGCTCACATCGGGACCATCAGCCCTGACTTGTCTCTTGACCCCTCATTCAGTTAGGCAGCCAAGTAACTAATGAGAATCATCCCCACTGTTGGGTGAGCATCTGCTATGTCCCATTCATTCTCTTTTCAAAAAAAAAATTATTATTATTTTTATTTTGTATTGTGTATTTTTATTTTTTGAGATGGAGTCTTGCTCTGTCACCCAGGTTGAAGTGCAGTGGCGAGATCTTGGCTCACTGCAACCTCTGCCTCCAGGTTCAAGTGATTCTCCTGCGTTAGCCTCCCCAGTGGCTGGGACTACAGGCATTCACCACCATGCCCAGCTAATTTTTGTGGGTTTTTGTTGTTGTTGTTGTTTTCAGTAGAGATGGGGTTTCCCCATGGTGGCCAGGCTGGTCTTGAACTTCTGACCTTAAGTGATCTGCCTGCCTTGGCCTCCCAAAGTGCTGGGATTACAGATGTGAGCCACCGCACCCGGCCAAAAAATTATTTTTAGATTTGACAAATAAAAATTGTATGTATTTATGGTGTACAACATGATGTTTTGAAGTATGTATACATTGTAGGATGGCTAAATCAAACTATGTGTGCATTACCTTACATACTTGTCATTTATTTGTAGTGAGAACACTTAAAATCTACTCTCAGCAATTTTGAGTATACAATACATAGCTATTGACTGTAGTCACCTTGGTGTAGGATAGTAGGCCTGTTGAACTTATTCCTCCTATCTAACAGAAACTCAGTGTCCCTTTGACCCATCATCTCCCCGCTCCCCTATGTCCCATTCATTCTTTTTTTTTTTTTTTGAGACGAAGTCTTGCTCTGTCGCCCAGGCTGGAGTGCAGTAGCATGATCTCCGCTCACTGCAACCTCCGCCTCCTGCGTTCAAGTGATTCTCCTGTCTCAGCCTCCCGAGTAGCTGGGATTACAGGCACACGCCACCATGCCTGGTTAATTTTTGTATTTTTAGTAGAGACGGGGTTTCTACTTCTCATAGCTAGTGTGAGGAGCACCCAGTGGACTCAACGCAGGATCCGTAAGATGAAAACAGCCCAGTTGTTGCAGATCCTCACGCTGCGAGCAGAAGGAAATTTCTCCCTGCAGACTTTATAGGGATGACACCTTAGCATGTAATGAACCGCATCTCCATCAGCATCCTTACTGGGAAACTTGGGGACATCCTTGGCAGGGCTGTTTTAATAGTCATGTTCTTCAATAGACACTGATGGTGGCCCATGAAAGGGTCATTTTGTTGTTGTTGTTGTTGATTTTTTTTTTTTTGAGATGTTGTCTCGCTTTGTTGCCCAAGCTGGAGTGCAATGGTACAATCTTGGCTCACTGCAACTTCTGCCTGCCGAGTTGAAGTGATTCTCCTACTTCAGCCTCCTGAGTAGCTGGGATTACAGGCCCGCACCCCCACGCCCGGCTAATTTTTTGTATTTATTTATTTTTAGTAGAGATGGGGTTTCACCATGTTGGCCAGGCTAGTCTCGAACTCCTGATCCACCCACCTTGGCCTCCCAAAGTGCTGGGATTACAGGCGTGAGCCACCACGCCCAGCCCAAAGGGTCATTCCTCATAGCAGTTTTCTAGGGGATGGTCTTGCCTGCACCCTTCCCTCTGATGTCTGGTTCTGGAACTATCCACGAGACCACCATTCTCTCAGGGTCCCCGTTGTCTCTTGCTTTGGGATCCTCCCCTCCACTGTCAATAAGTCATCGCAGGCCTGATCCCCAATCGTGAGCCAAAGTCAGGGTTCCTTCCACAGGTCTGGGCTCTGTGCACATCAAGGGATGTAGGTAGGACCTATTGTAGCATCCCTCGGCATTCCATGCTGGCCACATTCTTGCCTGTTCAGGACACACAGACAACCTGTGGGGCCAGCTAGCCTAACTACACCAGCCACAAATTCACTCTCTCCCCCCAACCCTCAGTAGTCTGAGTCTTACTTAGCGTAGTGCCTGACCCAGAGCACATGCCCAGGAAGCAGTGGGTTGATTTGATGAAAACCAGCGCATAAATAGGTAATGAGTTAAGAATAAGTCAAGGGGCTGGGCATGGTGGCTCATGCCTGTAATCCCAGCACTTTGGGAGGCTGAAGTGGGAGTATCACCTGAAGTCAGGCGTTCAAGACCGGCCTGGCCAATATGGTGAAACCTCATCTCTACTAAAAATACAAAAATTAGCCGGGCGCTAATTTTTGGTGGTGGGCACCTGTAATCCCAGCTACTTGGGAGGCTGAGGCAGGAGAATCACTTGAACCTGGGAGGCAGAGATTGCAGTGAGCTGAGATTGTGCCACTGCACTCCAGCCTATGTGACAGAGTGAGACACCATCTCAAAAAAAAAAAAAGAGTAAGTCAAAGCTTAACCTTTTGGGGTGGAGGAAAAAGGATAAGAAAGAGGATACAGAGTTTAATCAGAGTTGGCATCAGATAGAGTAACCATGGACATTTGGAAGCTGTAACCTCTCTCGTATTTCGCCAAGGATAACTGCTTCATGTATTATCATGTAATGAGTTTTATGCATGATGGAAAATGTAAAAGTCCTCTTAACCCAAACATGCATTTTAATGCTACATGGACCAGCTGTAATTTATGGCATCTTTAAGATATATGGGTACACATATTATGAATATACTTTCCTTTTGCCAGACCTTGACGTTCTGTAGACTTTTAATGGAATATTATTTGCCTCTTTCATCTTACCTTGACGTATGAGGTGGATGGCTTACGTGCAGGGTAATGTATGAACCTTCCCAAGCTCTGTACAAATATAACTTGTCATTCGTAGAGACGTATGTATTTATATGTGTGAATGCAGTCTTATTCGTAGATTTTCTTCCCATTTGCTTAATACTGAACGCTATGGCCTAGATGTGAAATTTTCCAGGTACCATTCATAGCAGGCAGTGACACCATGGACTCAGCTGCTCTTTCCTTCTTTCCTCCCAGGCAACATGAAACCGTCATCCCGGGTGACCTCCCCCTCATCCAGGAAGTCACCACGACACTCCGAGAGTGGTCCACCATCTGGAGGCAGCTCTACGTGGTGAGAAAATGAG